>NW_027286996.1:0-162198 GCF_022747635.1 Hetaerina americana | reverse complement strand
TCGGGTTTTTAGTAGCTTCTTCTGCCGTCTTGTTTGTACATTAATTTCACATGCCAGAAGAGATAGAAACATGGGATGGCATATTTTCAAACATTTAACCTTCATTCTACTTGCGTTTTTAGTTGAAAAAATCCTGGTGGGTTACGACGTAAAAAGGTAGGTAATTGTATTTCCTTGGTCGGATTCCGAGCCTCTTGCAAAAATGTTACCAAATTAGGAGTTTTAAACTCTTAAATGAAATATTTTGACAAGCTACTAATAATGCAATTAGACTACATATTAAAAGTAGATTCAGTTAGGTTTTTGATATAATTAAAATTTAATAATTTTTGAGGAAAAGCACAGAATAAAATCAATATTTATATTATACCACTGTAATTGGAGAATATAAGAAAATAATGAACCTAATTATCAAAGCATAAAGTTAAAATATAATTTCATTATGCATTTAGAAGAAGGCAGGACAAGCGGATGCCGTAGATAATGAGGGACAAGGTAAAACCGCAGAAATTGATAGAGGGAGAATGCAGGGAAAGCAAAGTAGAGAGACGAAAAAGAGTATAAATCTTGGATGCACTTTTGGGGACGCAAAAAGTATGTAGATCTAAAAAATGAGTCACTGTAATTTGGAATTTAAGGATAATTTGTGCCATATCAGTACCTAGGAGTACAGTAGGATGTACGCAGTGACAGGGGTCCACCACAAACCAGCCCTAACCCCGGAGAGTTCTGCTTGCAATAATAAATAAGTAAATTATAAAATCACAATTATCAACCTTAAGGTTTGTTTGAACGCGAGAGCTCACCAAGTACTAAGCCCAGCGGCGTATGAAAGTCACTCATCAGGGTACGGAGGACAGTTCATTTCCCTGTGCCCCCTATGGTTTCTCAGGGAAACTATGCCGAAAAATCACTGTTTGGATGGAGCTGTGGGTGTCCAATGGCGCCATCCGTAATCGAACCCAGGGCCTTCGTTCAGTAACCCAACGCTCTATCCACTAAACTACGACGTCTCCAAGCATATGTTTTAGCTATTTATGGAAAATAATTTAAAGTAACTCTGAATCATCATATTTATTATTCGATTCATTTTATGTCTTTATTAACTAGGCCTTATATTTATTATTTTTTAAGTAAAGAGCGAAAAATGATGGTGCGTTAGACGAACTCATTCGTTAATAGTTTTTAGTAAATAAATTTCCAATAAGACCATTAAACAAACCATTGCATAATTTGAATTTAATTTTTCAACACTTCAGGCAGAACAACAACTGTAACAAGATGTGGACTTTTAGAAAGGTTCAGAACAAACTAGTTTAGCGATGACACTGAACGGATTATAATGGGCCCATGCTACTTAGGTAGATCATGCCGAAAAGATAAATTAAGGGAGATAGATACAAATTATCGTTTTTTCTCTGGATAGTCAGAAATCATAATAGTAAGAAAACAAAGTCACCATAGAAATCGGAAACACATTCCATTTACAAGTCGAAACAAAATTAAACATTGCAAAGAAATCAGGTATATTTGTAGGTGCATGTGTATGTTAGCTTGTAGTTTGAGTGTTTACATGTGTGTGGGGTGTGAGGGTTTTTGCATGAATGTATACCATGTTCTGTTTGTGGACCGTATACATTTGTGGCTTTTGCATGTGATTTTTTTCTTAATTACGGGTGGTGCCCTAACACCCCCCGCCACACGCCCTTGTGTCGGCTTGCGGGGTATTAAGTAGATGTAGATGTAATAAGACTATTGAGAACTAACACCTTTATCATTTTAAGTGAAATATTATGAAAGACAAACCGAGTCGTCGAGAGAAGAGAATAACTCAAGAGCTTAGGGTAGATCTTGGGACAGTCTCAGGTTCAATTGGCAGCAAGGAATTCGAGAAAAAGGAAAATCAAGTCCCGATTTTCAAGTACTAATTCAAAATCGCTGTACAGAGTTTTTTTCCGGAACAATAATTCCTTTGTCTCAAGCTACAATAAATGAAATTGAGTGAGAATAGGTTCAAAGGAAACTTAAAACAAACATTCGTGGAAAACGTTTCGTTGGTGAGCATGGCCTCAGGCTGAGTATTTTAAGAACCGAAATTTTAAACAATTATGGAAACCGTCGCCTGGAAGGGAAGCCGCATTCCCCGTCGGAGGGAGTGGCAAGTAAGACGAAAGAATACAATTTTCCTCTCTCCGCCGTGATTGATTCATCTTTTCCTTCGCTCTCTTCTCCCTTCCCAAAACACTCATAGGAGGCCACAGAACTCCCCTTCGTGGCTTCCCTTAAGACGTCCTCCCTCCACCGACCCCCGCCCACCACCCCCAGGCGCCTCGATCCCTCCAAGGGGGGCTGCTGGAGGCGCAAGGGCTCGGCGGGGATAGGGGTGGAGGGTTAGAGAAAGCTCCCGAGGTCTGCTTTCTCCCCCCCTTCCTCCTCCCCTTCGCCAACCCCCGACCGCCATCCATCTTCCGAGGAATGACAGGGTGGATCAGATAACCGAGGTGGAGGAGGAGGGGGGTGTGTGTGGGCGGGTTGGAAGGGGTGGGCAGGATTTAAGGGTCCCGGGAGCGTGCGAGGACTTCCCCAGGGAGCGGAGTGAGTGGAAGTGGGCGGTGAGGGGATGGGACTCGCTCTTATTTGCAATTCTGATTCGGCGTCACAATCCTTCTTGAGAACATCTCTCGCCGGTGGAGTGGGAGGGTGGAGCGGTTGGGATTTTTCGAGGGAGACGGACGACTGGAGACTGGAGCAATGAGTGGTTTGCCAAATGCAGAAAATGGAACGGCAGAAGAAAATCGGGCAAATAAAAAGGGGATGCCGGGGGTCGGGAGAAATGTTGGCCGAAGCAAAAATGACAATGGGAAAGGCTATCGTTATTAATTCATGATCGAAACCAAATTGATGATTCGAAGCAATCCTGAGTTTGTGTACCAAAAGATGGAGTTATATTTCTTCCCAATTGTTCGATAGAAACTAAATTATGTTGCCGATTGATAGATTCGGCGTTGGGTAATACATTTTTTAATCAATCTGTGTAATCGAACTTCATTAATTTCAATTGTCGATCCCAAAATATGGTTTAAAAAATCAAATTAGTGCGGTATTATTGAAGTTCAGATTG
This sequence comes from Hetaerina americana, assembly GCF_022747635.1. Lineage (NCBI taxonomy): Eukaryota > Metazoa > Arthropoda > Insecta > Odonata > Calopterygidae > Hetaerina > Hetaerina americana. Next base: position 159,077 of record NW_027286996.1, on the reverse strand, counting down.
AATAAACGTCAAAAATGCTCGCTTTATATATTCCTTATAAATCTACGTGTTGAAGATCCGAAGGATTTTTAAATGAAATGAGTGAAAAAAGAAATATTACGGGTATTCATAAATAGCTATACATTAATGCATATATTTGGGAATAGTATTAATATATCTATAAATGTAACTGTGGACCCGTTCCATGGATAAATGCTTACCATTAAAAAGGCCAAAAAGTTCAATTTTTTGTAAAATACAATTTTTATTTATTCTGTTCTTCTCGCACTATGACTAAAGTTCTTGTCAATGAATATTTCCAATGAAAAGTTTAAATATGCAACATAATTATCCAAAATAATCGTTTTTACACCACAGGGTTAACTCTTCGGTCTGCTAGCTAATCCATTCAGGGTCATAAAAATTTAAGATTATAAAAATAAAAGAATCAATTTTCTTTTCAAATACCTAAAAGCATCGATGTGAAAATATTGGTCAAAAGCAGTGCAAAGAATTACTTCACTCTTACGCGTGGAAAAAGTTACTGTAGACGCATTGGATTTTTAATTAACCTTGACTATATGAAATAAATGAACCGTTTTATTGAAATCGGCAAAACTATTATGTTTACTTTACATATCTTATTCATTATAAGTGTATAAGTACTACGCTTAACTTTTTAGACCGTTAAAGTTCAATCGCCAAATGGGGGTTGTCACTTGCTCCTTATATATTCATTTTCGTATATTCCTGAGATCTCACCAGCAATATCGTACCAACTCATTTGAAAACTATCACTATCTTTCGTCTGAAATGTTTTATTTACGAGTCACTCACAATGTCCCGGAAAAATAAATTAGCTTGGTCAGAGCTCATCTTAAAACATAGAGACTACAACTCAAGTACACGAATTTAATACTCAAAGCGTTTATTCAATTACCAAGAGATAAAAACAAATAGTTAAAAATATAAAAACGAGTCACATAGTTATTTTTACCGAAAAAATTGTGCATAGTTGATTAATCAAATAACAATGAATGGCGCTAATTATTAGGAAAAGGGTGTTGCACAGGAGTCAAACGATGACTTGGATGAGAGAGAGAATTCAAGCTAGTTGAGACATTCCAATGGGAATAGGGTAAGGATTCTGAGTTAGACAAATGAAAGGCAACGTGGGAAAAATGCTAGAGGAAGGGACTCAAAGAGAGAAAGCCTCTGAGGCCTAATTGCCCCTTCTGTCCCACTGTCACTCGGATCACTCCCCATCGGTCTGACAATTTCTCCGTCTCCCGTCAGCAATTGACCCAGTTCATTCATCTTATTTCTGCAACGTATTTTTTCATCAGTCTCTCTTTCTACCTTGTAAAGATAGTGAAATGAGCAGATAAAATAAGGCATGCTCTTGTTAAAATTCTCCGCGAAAAGAGCCGAATTTGGAACAGGACGACGTGATGGGGTGAGCCCACGGTTTACGAAGAAGGTATGCCATCCTTTGTTTTTCTCCCCTCACTCCTGATTCCTTCCATGAAACCATCATCATTCTCCCCCGTCATTTGAAATCCCCTCCCGTCTCCATTCAAGGGATTCTTCCTTAGGAGACATTACCTCTCCTCTGTTTTCCCAATATTAAGATCTGGCTGATGAAGGGTGAGGTTTATGCGGTTTGACTTCCAAATAGGAAACTAGGAAAGCAAATAAGGTCAGAGCAAGCAGGAAGAGGAAACTAGAATTTCCGGAGGATGAAGCGTGGGAGACGAAGGAAATAATCTACCATTGAAGCACCATGGTTTGCATGCCACCAGTGACAAAATTTTAGCTGCAAGCTCGGAATTTTTTGATGCATTACAAGAATTGAACATCTGAAAAAGGAGACTGCATTTGTAGAGAAATCAAATCCCGCGTTCTAAAGTTTAAAAATTTCCCTAGCCGAAATATAAATAATGAGTTATTGTCATGAAATACGCAATTTTGAAAAATAAAAGCGATTGCATGGATTGGCAATAACCTCGACCGGTTAATGCGGACTTGTTATACTGACCATAATAAGTTACGACAAAACAGGATACAAAATAAAAGAGCAGCGTCGAAAACTTAATCACTAACCACACCTTAAAATAAATTTTGAACACGATTTATTCGATATAAGTTCGTAGGACGCCTCAAATCAGGATTGATGCTTAGACTTCTCATTTCAAACTGAACGTTGGCGGAAATTTACAGCAATGCTTTTATCTTATTTGCGTGCAGAATTGAGAGGAACAAAGACGACTCAATAGAGAGGGGCTACATGATGAGGGCCACTCAAGAGCGGGACGCATGCGCGACACTAGCGGACGGAGGAGAGAGGGAAGCGGCGGAGAAAGTCCGACCAGAGAAAGGGGACACGCATGGCTGCTTCACCCAGACACTTAGAGCGGGGACAGGACTGCAGGAGAGGGTTGCGGGGAGGAAGGAGGTCGCCGTGGTAACAAACCTATTCCACCGAGGGCGCGGCAAAATATTCTGTCTGCCAAATATTAGGATCTCATTTGAATCGCATGCATTTTCATGAAGAATGGCAACAATCGCAGCAAATTTAGCAAAATGGAGGATACGGAAGGCGATGAGGGGACTAAAAAGTCAACCTGTGCGCATTCACGGAGCCATTATGCCTTTCTCAAAACAATAATGCATATTCATTTCTTCGCGAGGGTCGGCTGAAAACTAATGCACACATGCTGGCAGACCGCAAACAAAATGACCTTCATAAACACTCCTGGTGGCGTGTGGAAGTAACATTCCCCCTCAATACGCATGCGCAGGTTTCAGGTTTACTTTTATCCAGTGTATTTCGAGAAGCGGAAGTATGGAGACGTGTTCTAGTGCTATGTCAACGCGAGTTAAACAGCGTGACTTAGAAAGTGACTCCTCCTGAGATTCATTGTCGTTTAAAGGCTGTTTATGGAGACGATGCTCTTGATAGGTCTACTGTAAATCGATGGGTAGTAAAATTTCGTGGTTGCGAGCCTGAAAAAGCCATAATTGTTGATGAAACACGCAGCGGACATTCGATCACTGCCACACACGATTAACATCGCAGACTCGTCTAAGATTTGATTCAAAATGACCCGCGAATCACTCAAAAGCGCATCGAAAACCATATTGCAATATCCAAGGAACGTGTCCGCATCATTATTGAACAATGATGTCGGCTCGTCCACTTACACCTCGCGCGCAACTGGAGAGACTCTGCGAAACCTGAAATTCGAACCGATTCCTCACCCTCCTTATTCCCCGATCTTGCGCCTTGCGATTTCTACTTTTTACCTTAATTAAAGAGAAACCTCAAGGGTAATCATTACACCTCGGACGATGAGGTTAAGACAGCTGTCAAGTCTTGAATTTGATAAAATTCGGAAGAGTTTTTCAGTGGAGGAATGAAAAAACTTGTACCACGTTGGGAGAAATGTGTTCGCCTTAACGGTGGCTATGTTGAAAAAATAAATAATATTGATTCTGAAATTTAAGAATTGTACGTAAAAGTAATTTTTGCCCTATCTTGCTATTTTTTTGTTCGCGCTCTACAAGCATGTGTGAATTACTTTTCGGCCAACCCTTGAGGCAGTGGGATCACCGGTGAGCTGTTTTGGGCCAATAACGCAGTAGCAATGAAAGGTGTGTGCGTTGTCACGATGAAAGCACAAAGAGTTGTCGTTCCACATTTGTGGTATCCCACTTCCCCCAACACTGTGTCCGACTCATGGATTCATTGCTAAATGCCTCTTGAATCATTGCATAAGATTCAATTGCACTCTTCCCGAGATTAAAACAAAATTCAATACTCACTCACTGCTTCTCTAACACCTTCATTCTAACCGACCCAAGATTGTGTACAGCAAGGGTGTACAAGCTCAGACAAGAATCGCTGTTGGGCGGAGACAACACGATATAGAGCAACGAGCAAGGCGTTGTTTCACTTCACACAGACGCCGCTAGATGGTGACATATCATCGACTGTGATCTGGCAAGTAGTTTGCGTGTAGAAAGACTGTTATCATCTTTTTTTTTGTTCAGATCTTGTAATGCAGTATTGGAATTATTTCCTTGCTGTAAGTATGACTGTTACATGGAGCTAACTACAGTCATTTCAATCGGTGTAGGGGTAAGACTTGTACGGTTAGATGATATCTAATAGCCTTTGCATGTGATCGTCATGTCTCAAGGAATTGGGGGGTAGACTGGAGGGATAAATATGCCATTCAAAGTAAAGGAGCGACGGGAGGAATTGTAGAGACTTCTAATGCCCCACTCGTAGCTCACCACACAATAGGAAAGGTGATTACTGCATGATACAACAACTAGTAGTGTGGTAAATTAATGTTTTTGTGTCTTAAAGTTGTTGGGGATTTCGTTAAAAATATGTGATTAGCGGAGATTACACCGGCCTAAAAACCAAGCGAAATTCCTCGTGAAACAAAAGAGAAATTAAATATCTTTCATTTCCTCTCTTTTTCCATCTCAAATCTCGCGAGTCTTCTTGTTTGCCCCGCATTCCCTTCAACTTTTTTCTTTCGTCCATGATAAACAACCCTCCCACCACCACCACCTGCCTTCACTTTCACCAACCCTTTAATGCACCACACCCCTCCTTCCCGCACCATTCCATCAACCAGGCAACGCATCAACAGTTTAGCTGTCTGAGTATCATTAGTCCGGGTAGGAAAACAAATCCCGTGCATACTATAAGAGACAGGAAGGAAACGATGTCTTCTGTCTTTGACTCCACGGACATGACCACCTATCCACTTTTATTGCAAAACTCAATGCTTCTTTTTCAATTTTTTTCACATCTATCGTGTTTCATCTCGAAGTCGTCTGCAGCGTTCTTAGATATGGAAATCTACCTTCAAAATAATGCCTTTACCACCTCCAAGTTCCGACCAGTCTACAAAATATGATCAACACTTCGTCATGTCCGCAGTTGTCCCCCACTCCATACCATTTGACCTCTCCGCTCGGGGGCACCACTTAAGCAACGACGCTCCTCCAACACATTTCATTAGGCCTCTGAAACGCCCTCGGCAAACGCGGGAACTCCGACAAGTAACGTGATAGCAAAATCCATCCCACACTACCAGATGCATCCTCAGACGTAAACACACCGCCCCGAATTCCTCAACCTTGTCACAATCTAGTCCCCTGGCACTCACGAAATCCGTCAGATTGCAAAGGATCTTCACCCCTTAGAAAATTGATTGCACAGAAGTCTTACTTCTTCCAACATGCCCCTCCGATTCTCTCTCAAACGCTCCGAAAATTTGCGTGAAATACCGAAATCCACGAGACCCTCCCTCTATCACAGTCTTCAACATCCCACTTCCAATCAGTATGATTTGCTTCCATAGTTCCTGTCTCCTTATGATTTCTCGCAACTATCCCCTCTCCTCGCCTCTCACCATACCCATCACTTCCGAATCTATTTTCCTTTCGGTCCATTTCATCTTCTCCATCCTACTCCACACCCACATTTCAAAAGCCTCCAGTACACGTTTATTCTCCTGCTTCAATGACTACGTTTCCGCGCCGTACATAGCTACGCTCCATATCAAAGTTTTTACGAGTCTTTTCTTAATATCTTTGCTCAACGTCCCTGTCATCAACTCCCTCCTCATTGTGAAACCTTCTTTGCCTATCGCAATTCTTCTCCTTACGTCCCTACTACTTTGACCCTGTTGGTCCAAAACACTACCGAGATACGTAAACTGTTCTACTTGCTCTAATTTTGCAATCCTATTTCAAAATTTAATTTAGCCTTTCTCTTTCTGGAAATTCGCATAACCTCTACTTTCTAATATCCCATATCTATCGCAATGACTTTCCAAGGCACCCAGAAATGCTTGAAAGCTCTTCGCTTGCAAATTAACTAAATAATGATTATCTGTATATTTGACTGATGTTATGGACTCCCCGCCGACTTTCATTCCCATCCACATTTCTTCCCATGACTTTTTAACTATTTCCTCCACACATGTGGGGGTGTGGTTTATGAATCATTGTTACTAAGAAATAACCGAAACTTCTGGATATATTTTATTCTACATATAAGTTGATACTGATGTCAATACGTTTTGAATTACAGCTATCGATGTTTATTTGTTTTGTTTCAGGAAGCCGTATATTTAAGTAACTCTTAGTATGGGGAAGATAAAGGTTTGCAGGATGAATTAAGTTCCATCATTTGACGGAAGTCCGCAAATTGACGGAGTCCGACAAATCCACGATGAATTGGACATTGTTGTGAGCTGGAAAAGGAAATTTTTAACTGATCATATGTCCCTCACAGGCGATCCAAGAAGTGGAAGACCACCCCTCATGGACGATGCTATCCCACAGTGAAGAAGAAAATGGAGGACTTTATTCTACTTATTAGACCGAACATCAAATCAAAATGATCATGAGTGAGACTGATAATAGCTATGGCAGTGTGGGAAAAATAATTCACGAAGAACTGAACATGTTAAAGGTGTCAGCATGCTGGGTTCCACGGCTACTGACTCCTTTTCAGAAGCAAACACGGCGCGACCTGCAATCGAAGCCATGTGGCTTTAAAATTTTGTGACAAATGTGTAATGAATATATTTATTAATTTGTGCCTTTTTGTTTGGCTACAATACAGGAATAATGCATTCAGTATATTTAACGTTACACCTAATGGATTGTGCGACTTTCAAAACATGACTATTGTTATGACTGATATTTTTGTTGGAATATTCTTAATGTGGGACCATGCGGTGCAGAATTGACTGCTCCACCTGTTATCCCACCGCGTCATTACTAACGCTAATTTAATTCAGAATTATCTAGTTATTATTAGTCCTGTTGAGAACTGAGTGGTACTTTGTTCTCCACTGTGGATTTCGCTGACCGTTTCCATCATGCAGAAGTTACTATTTGAATTCTTCAGCAAAAATGTAAATTCTAAATTTCGCCCGCTCGAAAAATACGAACGCTACCGTTTGGAACTCCGAACGAAGAGGATATTTTTTAACCACCTTTTAGCCCTGTTGCACTATTTTATGCGTTTTGTCAGAGTAACGCCTTTGATGTACAGTGGGATCGAAGACCTCTAGAGGCAGAAATCGAAAGTATACGTAGGCCAAGTAATGAGAAGGAGAAGCGAGAGAGAAGCGTCAATCAAAAGGGAAGAATGGAGAGCCATCGTCAACCAAACCTCGGGTTGAAACTGAATGAAGTAAGGGCGATATCACCACTTTAACGTGATACATTAAAGTGGTGATTAGAAGACGTATTAAGGTTTTTGAAAATACTTATAAGTTTCACTACCAAGGAGTATCGAAAAAAAAGGTGTATGATTTATTTCGCTAGTTCATGGGACGTAAACAACTTATTTTTAGGGAAGGTCGTTGCAGTTTTTTAGTTATTAATTAATAACTAATGGTCAATATGTTAATTAATAAGTAATACTTAATAAATTAAAGCATCCATTAGTAGGCTGTCTGTAATTTTGGCGAAATTTGAAAATAATGAAAACGCAAATTATATTTATAACCATAAAGGAAATTCATATCTAACAATGAAAGCAGCCACGAGGGGTTGATCAATGGGATAGTTTTAGCTCACCAGATATACGGGTAATTATGAATAATTAGAATTTAGGTATTATTTGACTTTTGTGAACATAGTCTTACGATATACCCAGTCTTGTGATAGCCATATAGCCGCCATTCGTCTTAGGTGATGGCTTAAACTGTTGTGATCAAAGTTCGTTCAAGAGAACATAGATTCCTTATTTAACTCTCTCCGGCAGTCAATATCCTTTTTCACTGTAGTCCCGCCTCCCTAATTAATGAGGGGAAGAAATTATTCCCTCTACATTAGCTGCTCACTCGCATGTTTTATAAATATCCCTTAGTTTAAATTGTGTGTGTAATCCACGACCTTTCAGCGGATACCTACCCAGGATATGCAATAATATTGTGACGCTTTCTGTGTTTGAAGGTGAAGTTTGACGAATATCAAATAAAATCTAGCCATAAAATTTCCATTCGGATATTTTACCTCTATAGGTGTGTTGAAGTTACACAGATGTGATTTCCTCATACAAGGCCCGATGGGTATCCACGTGACTCACAGCCATCCCTTCTAGTCTATGGGTGCTATATGTGTGAATCTATTTTCCTAGAAATATATTACTAGTTCAATTTTTCAGATTTCACGGGCGATGGACCCTTATAAAACCAATCACTAATATTTGCTAAAATCGCTAATAGCCTCACAGTCCGTTTTATTACTATATCAGAGTAGATGATCGACCCATTGGTGAATAATTTACTTATTTACTAATTGATACGTGCCACGTAATTTTGAAGATGAACATTTAATTCCAAGTATGTCATACCATATATAACCTATGTGCATCTATCATTTTACCCCTTTTTAAGAAGGGAAATGTCAATCTGTGCCATAATTTATCTGTAGCATGTTTCATTACCGGTGAATTTCTCATACGATTACTGGGTCAGTAAACGCCCAGTTATTCGAAAAGAAAATGGAGAAAACGGAGAGTCCGAACCGAACGCAATTCTGCGACAGCGGATGCATTAAATTGTTTTAACACCTATTGAGAAAAGCCAATACAACTAAAATGATGAAACAACCATATAGGATATAAATTTCCAACCAAAGTTCGATCGCGTTTGTGGTTATTCACTCCCACATAACACTCCTGTTATCAGCTTCGAATGGAGACACAGTGATGCAGGAGGAAAGGCGAACAGCTAAACCGACTGCAGATGAAGTAGAGTACCTGCTTTCTACTGCTTCTTATTAAGTAATAACTTGCTACAATGAAGAGGTAAACTGTTGCTTGCAGCTAGCAATCGGCGTCGAGGATTTCAATCAAATCGAACAAATTCTGATTAAAATAAGCGGCTTTATTAAATATTATGCTAAGGGAAAAATTTAAGAAAGATTACTTTAAGCAAGACTACTCAAAGAGCCATAAATATGGCAGCAGGATGGGTTAGACGATATCATAATGTAGGCGTACTGAAAATTACATTTCACGATGGATGGTTGAGTTGGAGCCGAATTTGAATTAGGCTTGAATGAGTGAATTCATTTTTACTGACGGAAATTAAATTCGCGACCAGTTTGCTTTCTTGCTTTGTGTAAATGCCCAGACTTTGGCTCGCAAAGACTGCATATCATGGCAATATTTATAATATTTCCAATTAGTGAGAGGCAGTAGGATAGGGAAGGAATAGACCGGAGGAAGGTTTTCGAGACGACAAGAGGAATAATTTGTAATAAAGAAATATTAAAGATAGGGTTATTAGAAAACTAGCCGTTACAGTTGGTGGTTTCAGGCGATACTTTATGGAATTGGCCGGACATTTTGGTTGAATATGGTACAGTTTGTTATTCTACAATGAAATTTACAGAACAGCTTACGACCGACCATAGTTTAAATGACAAACGTCATCATTAGGTGATGATGATGAGGTTAATCGTCGGAACCATGGTCGTAATCTAATAAATTTCACAAGAGAATAACTAAGTATGCCTTAAAAAAATTTGTTGTCTCAGGCGTAACTTTGTGGAATTTGCATAACATATTGAAATGTAATGAAATAATTGACTTTGTAATTCCACACACTTTATTTAAAAAACACACGACCCAGGTTTCGACGTTGACGATTCGGACCTGATGATGACGTTCAACGTCGAAACCTGGGTCGTGTGTTTTTTAAATAAAGTGTGTGGAATTACAAAGTCAATTATTTCATTACATTTCAATAAGTATGCCTTATTCAACCAAAACAAACTTGCCGTTATTTCTTACCTCTACGTGTTTTCTTTCCACTCAGTTTATACTTGCTAGAGTAACTAGCTAAAGTCGAGAGACAGTAAATATTACGCTGATGATCTCCCTTTTCAAGCACCATTCATTAGAAGTATTAACTTAAAAAAGCAAATGGAATGTGACGATCGTCAAAATAGCATGCAAATTAAAAAACAAATCTTTATAAATAACAATATAGTCAACGTATAAACATTAAAAACATTACCACAGTATATTTACACTGCGGAAGACTAATCTTGGACCTCTCTAACAACATCTACCTTTCTGAAAACGAAATCTAAAAAAAAAAAAAAAAAAAAATTTCAATCTGTGACAATATATTTGAAAAGAGTACTGTTCCAATATTTCCACAAGATTTGAGTCAAAATTACGACTCCATAATTTCCATGGATTCAGAATGTAAGATTTACGTCAAATTACACTCCCATAAAATAACTCTCACGCCTCCGGCGTAAAACATGTTGTAGGAGTACAGTTGCGGTAGCTGTGGGGAGTTGAGAGAAGGGGACGCGCGGGAGTTTTGGATGAATGTGGATATCACTCGCATCTGTAGCGTCGTATATTTTCTGGCCTTTACTGGCCTGCAAGAGTTTGTCATCGGTGGCGCCGGGGGGCTTCTCGTGCTATTTCCATGGGTGGTACTGAGGAAATACGTCTGCACGAGTATTCTTGGCCCCAAAATGCCAAAGGAACTTGTTTGCCTTGAATAAGAGAGAAAGCAACCCGAACGCAGGGAATCGTAAAGCATGGCAGACCAGAGATACACTACCTTTATGGTCTCATCTTTCTCTCGCGGTACTTTTGCTTCCAAGAACATAATATATGGCCGCTGAAGAATTTGAATTTAGCGCACTCTAAGTTTTATGAATGTAAAATGGGAAAACGGTTCATTCGTGGTTAACAGTAAGCAGAGCAAGGATATGAAAATACTTAACAAAGTACGCTCGTATTTCTAAGGTGTACCAAACGATTTTATACGAGAAAAATCAGAAAGGAAAGATTTATAAAAAAACAATTTATCATACTCATACTATATACTAAATAGAAATCTTGGGGCAAATACGTAATAATTGCGGGTGTTTCTTGCAATAAAGCTATGGTCCAGAACAGTAAGAAATCATAAATTCACATTACGATACTAGGGACTCCGAACTAAGATTCAAATCGTACCCAATTACAGGTCGATAGACTATAAATTCCTCCTCCAATATATATATACATATATATATATATATATATATATATATATATATATATATATAGGCTGACACTATATAACACAAATAGAATAGAATAGCAACATTTAAAAGGACACTCACACGGTAATTTGTTCGAGCTTTCGGCCCTCTCAGAGGCCTTCTTCAAGATAGACTCTACATATATATATATATATATATATATATATATATATATATATATATAATTATATATATAATATATATATAATATATATACATATATATATATAATATATATATATATATATACATATATATATATATATATATATATATACATATATATATACATATATGTAGCTCGCGGTGGTCCTGGGGGTAGAGCGTTGGACTACTAACCGGAGGATCCCTGGTTCGATTCCCAGGCAAGTCACTCTGGGTACCTGCAGCTCCACTCAAGCTATGTGATTTTTCGGGTACCAGGTCTTCCTTGGAAACCATAACCGGTACAGGGAAAGGAACTGGCCCCCCTACCCTGATGTGGGAATATAGATTAGTACTCTACTCTACCATCAACTACCAAACCGACCTTCGGGTTGATCGCTGTGTTTATGGTATATATAGTATATATATATATATATATATATATATATATATATATACCACAGCACACACACAAACACAGCATATATATATATACATATATATATATACATATATATATATACATATATATATATACATATATATATACATATATATATATACATATATATATATATATTTCCTTTTTGCTTCCAAAGTATTAAAAATGCAAACATCTTGTTTGGAAATTATGGTCTACATGGTTACGAAAAAGCTCTTGCCTACAGATCTTGTAAAATCTACCGTTAAATTTCTACGACTCGTACTCCCAATTTTACAGATACGAGGATGCAATAAACGAATGATCCGAGAGTCCCTCACATGCTCTCCACTTGAAGAGTGCTTCGAAAATATTTTCTCCCAACAGGAATTTTCATAGTAACGGCGATGTTTACACGAGCTCAGCTGAAGTTTTGACAAAGTGGGTTCCTACACATTTGTAATACTACAGCATTGCAAAGGATTCTCTCGGCAGCGTGAAAAGTGTCAGAGATTGGTGGGGAGGGTGTTTGCATGTGTGTGTCGGGGGAAGGGGGGGTTGGAAGGTGAAAGAGGAGGGGGAGGGATACGGTCGATGGACAACAGAAGATGTCGCTCTGGTGCGCTACAAGTGAGAGGGGGATGGCGTTCGGGATGCGAGAGGTAGCGGGGGGAGAGGGAGGGGGGGAAAGACGGAATAACGAGGGGTGGGGCGGGGGGGGGGGCTCGAGCAACTGGAAGAAAAGGCATGGATGCGCAGATTACGTCCCCCGGCCTCTCGTAAACTGCGGAATCTCAGACAGGAATCAGCATTCAAGCGTCACTCACGCCCCAAACTCCTCGCTCCGCTTCGCTCATTCTCATCCATCCCCCCTCTTCCCTATCCCACCCCTCTCCCTCCGCACCCCCCCCTCAACCCCCTTCGTCCCACCCATCCCTCCGCCCCAGGTGCGCCGCGAGAGGACACGGGCAGCTGGACACGCAAGATTTACTTCGCCCGAGAAAACATATCATCGCCTCCTAAATTTACACTCGAATTGATTTCCTCTCCAATTCGGCTAATTTACCGACTTTTCATGAAGCAAACTACGCATACTGTGTGATCAAAGATTTTTAAAAAGTAATTTTTTAGTAATTAAGCAATTACTATTTCCCTGGATAAGCACGGAGTCATTTGCCTGCTCCCCCAAAGGACGCCTGCTAAATCAAGGTTTTCCATTTTCGAATCACTGCGTCACCGACACCTCACCCCCATAGTCTCATAGTTGCATATGAAAATTAAATTGCAAATTCACCAACAAGGAAAACTTATAATTCACCGCAAATGGCTGCGAGGAGCAACTGGGTGATTAAAGTTGATTTTGAAGTTCGACCCATTAAATTAATTATAAATAATCGAGTTAAGCTGTCTTTTGCAAAAGAATATCTATCATTCAGTTTTAGATACAAACGACTATATTTTTTTACCATAAGCATGTGACCGGATTCGAATTTATTTATTTATTTTTCATTAGTCCGAAAACAGGACTTTGACCTTTACATCGGACTTTGAACATTGATAAGACAATTTGTCATTTACATGCCACCAAGCCCTAGGTGGAGTAAAGACCACATATGCGGGAATCGAACCCGCGACCTCTGAGTTAGCAGACAAGGACGTTACCCCACCGCCACCAGAATGTTGTGCTACCGTTTTAACAACCACACTTTCATATGCTTATCCATATGTTATATGATTTTCGCACCACCTTACAATTTAAGAATAATAATAATGTTGAAGTGTACTCATGAATTTCGTACCACCGAGATGACTTCCAACTAACTTTTTAAAAATGGCGTGATGTATTTCACTCTAATGGCTAATGTGATAAACGTTAAGTAAGTTAGTTGTTCAAGAAGTCATTCAGCTCAGAATGATAACCAGTCAGAATCTGATTGAGCCCTCTGATTGGGTTCCGAATGTTATTTTATTTTTCGCCACGACAAGGGGAAAATCGAAATCGGCAAAATGTGAACTAAAATGAATTTGCAATAATTTTCATTTTTTTTCCATTTTAACCGCCAAAAATAAAAATATCACTCTACGGTCTTCCAAAGATTTTATCACAGCGATAACAGAAAGCATTTATCCATGGGTAACATGCGGAAGAGACTAGGGGTTTTGGTCCACCGTCCACATCCGTTTTCGGCGCCGAAGACTTATAATTTAACTATGAACGACACATTGGATGGACCCCGCAACTTAATCAGCTGCTGGACAAACGGATGGGAGATATCATTTACACGAGTCGCGTTTCCGAACCTCATCTGATACGTTATTTCCACACTTGTGCGGTGCTTACAAATGAACATTTCCTTAAGTGCCAAGTCCACTGTGAACATGGCTGTCAATTATATTAAAATAAACGTACTGAGACAAGACAACATGAAATCAATTGAATTGAAAATGAGTGAACAGAACTACGTGTGAATTGCGACACTCAGTAATAGAAGAATATAATGAATTAATTATTAATTAATTACGGACCAAGAGTGGCGTCGGAGTTCATTGATCTGCCAATTCGGCGAATGGCCGAAGGGTTCCGAGTTCAAATCTCGGACGAAACCTTTGGACAGCCACATTTATGTCCGATCGGTACGATTGGTGCTGGTTGCAAGAACTACGCGGGGAATGGTAATGGGATAGGAACCGTGTACATTATCCATATTAAAATAGATAATCAACTTCATTTACTTCGCCATATAATACATACACCAAAACCAGCCTCGGAGTTGGCCATTGAGATATAGATGATTATGGGCAAAAAAATGAAATTTAGAGTACCATTATAATTTTTGGGAGAGCATTAATTATGAAATCTATATTTAGCGAAATATTACATTTTCGCTTAAGGGTAGAAGCTCCAGACCGGCCGCTGTCCCTCCGTCAAATTAAAATTAATTAAATTAAAATTAATTATCAATAATGATTTCAAAAACTGATTTTTTTCTTTCGCAAAGGCTAGATGTGCTAGAATGGACCCGTTTCTCAGATTATGTTAAACATGAAGCGTGTACCTATTACTCGTACCTTGGTATCTCTTGACTACTCTTACCTATGCCATAAATCAAGCAGGATAGTGGTTTTTACTGGCGAAAATACAAGAGCAAACTCTAAAACTGGTATATTGTTAAAAAAAATCTGGACATAAGATTAGATTCAAGCAAATAAATGGATTCAAATAGATAAAAAGAAGCACTGCTCTTTTTTCCAGCTTCGATTTGCTTTTGCTATCATTTGACGGCAACCCCTTCCTCCATGATCCGACACATAATGGATGAAAATACAAGAAAGTTCTCTGAAAGACCATACATTCTTCATTTTGCTGATTGAAATTACAATATAACTATATTCTAATGTCTTGCAAATCATGAAATCATTCGAATCGATCAGAGACTCAAATAAAGACAAAACGACAAAAGAGATATCGATCTCTTCAAGAAATAAAAGTTGGAGTATTAAATTAAATAACTTTTAATTTCAATTGAAATTGTCTAGGACATAAAATACAAAACTTAAGCTGTAGTATTATTTCATCACTACCGATTATTTTCTGCCACGTTTCATAGGTAGGATGTCGAATACTTTCACAAAAATTTATAATTTTTATAGCAGTTTTTTGGAGTTTCCATACCAAGGTGATATCTACTGCAGGTAAAGTTGGTCGATTCCTAAAAATCTGCATCAAAATTGTAAATTAATATATAAATTTAATGATAAATATGATAATAAGTCGAAAACCGGGTCGTGTGTGACCTTTTAGCAGTAGTGTAAAAGATTTTCAGCAATTAATTAGCATGCTATTCCACCTAAAGATAATAAAAAATTACATGAAGTCTGCTTAGCAATCACCCTCTCGCTTGTATCGTCATCTACGCTCATACCCACAAAAAGAATATTATCAACTATTTTTCATTTCATCATATTAAGAGATTAGAACTATTGAAATAAATTAGCCTGCAGTCAACAGCAGGATGAGAAAAATTCTTATTTACCTTTTCCATTGAAATGTTACTTTAGCACCCGGAAACAAATGCTTATTGTAATATCTAGATAAACGTATTCTTCCCGGTAATTAATCAAGTCGCACAACTTCGGCTTCGCAATGTACGATATTCATTGCACAGTGAAATAACTCCTTGTTAAAGATGTTAGGTGTGAAATTACGTGCATATAGAGGTAGGTAAAATGTAACCTGTAGGTATTTTCACGCTGAATTCTGAAATGACCAATCTTCAATCATTGCCAGCATAATCAATTGATGGTAAACTGTATCGAAAATATTTTCAAAATGTTAATATGCCGTTAAATTAACTCTTCATAAATTTCTAAACCAGAAAATTAAATGAAATTTCTGTATATTTTTCGTCACCGGAGTGAAATGAATCTAAATTTATGAGGGTGCCAAATTAAAATTAACTCTAAAAATATGCAATCGTTATATAACCGTTGCAAATACAGTTAAACCTGTTTATCAAATACGTCATACGTCATTTGCCTTACTACGGGCAGTGCTGTCGTTTCTTCCTAGGAAGATGGAGCTCACTTCCGTCGAAATTCTGAAGAAATAATGCGCGAGTGTTCTTTTTATGTGTACCTATATTGTTTGTTGCTCTCTGAGTTTTTTATTCAACACTTCCGTGTTACTTCGACAAGGCCATATATATATATATATATATATATATATATATATATATATATATATATATATATATATATATATATATATAACTCATTGACATATCATATCTTTTACGCAATTCATACCTATTTATTGAATTTTAAATTTTAAATCAGCAAAAGAATTTCTATTACAGCTCTCTTCGCACACAATATAGCTGTGAAAGTGAAAAAAACATGAATTTAGCGAATTTATATAATGAGAATATACACTCTATTGAATGTTTATTGCATTCAATTGAATTACTAACAATATTGAACCCCTAGGGAAATAAATCACCTGATTTAAAATAAATTTAACATTCGCATTTCATGCAAATGGAATGGAATAAGCTCAAGGTGCAAATTGCTGGGCTGAGGTCGCTCGGACGGAATATGGTGCGCACGTGTGTCGTAAAGGATCAAGCCGAGTGAACGGCCAGAGCGGTCGTTGTCACCTCACGCTGAATTGATTCCTCGAGATCTTTGCCAGGTTGATATAAAGAGACTTCTTTGGGAAACATTTCCTCCTCCGTTCCAGGAATTGAGAGCCAATACTAACCGTGGGAACGAAAGGGAACGCGATTAAATGGAAGAGAGAGATAGAAAAGATTTTTCCGGAGCCGAATTGGAAAATCGCCACTTCTCTGTTGTTCCCGGGGCAAATGCTTCAGTATTTTGGCGTCGAGCCCTGAATAATTTTCTCGCCAGGAGCGAAACTTAATTACCAAGCTGTATTGACCCTGTGCACGAGGCACTGGGATTCACCCTAGTGCATCTCTTCAATTCAGATTACAATTGAAGTTTAAAAGAAAAATGTCCTTTGTTCCCTCTACCCTTAGACTAGTGAAAGTGTATTGGGAGAAATCCAATCCCTACTTGAGGTGCTTTGTGGAGGGCATTTTGAGTGAATACGCCGTCCGTCGGATGGGACGTTAAGCTGTTGACCCCTTGGCGCCTTTCGTAAAGAGTAGGCTAATGCCAACGGCGGGTATCTCTCCACCCTTCATCCTTTCCTCTCCATACCCTATGGCGCAAATTATCCCAGCAGTCGGTCGCCTCCCCTAAATACTGCTATTACTACTAAATTTGAAGTTTGATAAAAATATGCAAACTGCTTCACAAGAAATGAAATCAGTATATCAACTTCGGAAAACTTACACTTCTCCCACTACCGTAGGAATAGTCGGCATATTCATTTTATTCTCAAAACTTCAAGGCAAAACAAATGACCTTCAAGAGCACTCCTGATGGCATATGAAAGTAACATTCCCCTCAACATGCATACGTTGGTTTGAGGTCGTTACATCCATCCAGTATATTTTGATAAGCAGAAGTATGGAGACGTGTTCTAGTGCTATGTCAACGCGAGTCAAACAGCGTGCTGTTATCGAATATCTGCCTTCCCCTTATCGTCCGAGGTGTAATGATTACCTTTGAGGTGTCTCTTTATTTAAGGTAAAAAATAGAAATCGCAAGGCGCAAGATCGGGGGAATAAGGAGGGTGTGGAATCGGTTCGAATTTCAGGTTTCGCAGAGCCTCTCCAGTTGCGCGCGAGGCGTAAATGGACGAGCCGACATCATTGTTCAATAATGATGCGGACACGTTCCTCGGATATTGCAATATGGTTTGTGATACGCTTTTGAGTGATTCGCCGGTCATTTGAAATCATATCTTCGACGAGTTTGCGATGTTAATCGTGTGTGGCGGTGATCGAATGTCCGCTGCGTGTTTCAATAACAATTATGGCTTTTCCAGGCTCGCAACCACGAAATTTTACTACCCATCGATTTACAGTAGACCTATTAACAGTATTGTCACCATAAACAGCCTTTAGACGACGATGAATCTCAGTAGGAGTCGCTTTTTCAGCAGTTAAAAATTCAATAGCACTCACAGCACTAGAACACGTCTCCATACTTCCGCTTATCAAAATATACTGGATGGATGTAACGGCCTCAAACCTACGCATGCGTATTGAGGGGGAATGTTACTTCCACATGCCACCAAGAGTGCATCTAATGGTAATTTTTTTTGGGTCTCTATGGTATGTGTGAATTAGGTTTCAGCCTATCCTTGTATTAGCCTCATACATTCTATAAATCTATATTTTCATGGCCAAATTAAAATATTTTTTCCAAAATCGTTTTTCCTCTATATTCAACATTACCAGCCATGTAAACTATTCGCACGAAAAAGATTTTACCTTTGAGCTTATATTTACCAACGATCAAGTTTTAAATTGGTTTTTATCAAAAAGCGTGGTTTTCACGCAGACAACAGATGAGGGGCCTCTGCGGACAGTTTCACTCCCTTTTCTCTTTTCCCTTTGTTCTGACATAGTTTCGGATTTCTTGATTCGTAATTACTGCCAGCTCAAACTTCCAAAATTACCTCTTCCCGGCCTCTGAAATTATACCTTCTCAATATCGTCGACGGAAACTTTAGGTCTTTTGTAATTATTCCTCTTTGAAAGCTTCGCGGATTGAAGTCTAGTAGAGCATGCCCTTGCTTGCCGACGCCTCACCTTTCCTTGGGTTTATTACCCCAGAGATGCCTCATTGATCCAATTTAAAGAATAATTTCCATCTTTAGTCACCCTTTTAACGAGTTTACCCCGAAATTACACGGGCTGCCGGATTTCTGATCCAGGAGTGTCCCCTCCCCCCTTCGTCTTTTAATGAAGATCGCGAGTCAGTGTGAAAGCGTTAGCTTACGGCTTCCAATTATCCGACGGCAATAATTTTCAATCTAAATGTTTCCTTCTTTGATAAATTAATTGAATCTATCAAAAAGTCCCATTTCTATTCTGGAAAAGATAATTGAAAACAATGCCATTTCTTTGATGCTACTTTTAAAGAATGGCACATAGAAATGAATATTTTTTCCCAATTAAAATCAAAGGAAATTATCTCAGGACTTAATTAAAACATGACAGTGATATGCCAATTTAGCAAGTCTATTTCTGGTACAAAAGACATTTTATTAAAAATATGAAATTTATTTTCAACAGTACCCAAGAAAGTTCTGATGATTTTAAGCCGAATGTATTACAGACTGAGTACTTTGTGTAAGAGTGCTTTTCGGAGCGAATTCATAATTAAAACCTTCAAAAATGGATTATTAATATTGAATCAAAAGAAAATAAACTCTAATACAAAATATTTTTCAAAAATCACATGTCCATCAAATAAAAGGAATTATTTATCAATAACTTAGTTTTCACCTCCCAGTGTACAAGTTTTATTTTTTACATCAGTGGTTTTCACTCTGAATTTTCATTTTTTAGAAAGTCTTCTGATTTGAAATCAGCTTGAGAGAGCTAAAACAAACACACAATGCAATTAACCAACGAAAACCCGTTTCAAATCATCTTGTTGAGCCAAATCAGTCTCATTATATTCCAGTGGAAATTAATGAGACTGTTCCACCACTTTTACAGGAGCTGATTCCCATGCTATTCATTCGATATTCTTTTACACCCTCCGTGGACTAAAACCTTGAAGTGGTGGAAGGGCTTGTGCGTTCCGATGACCCCTAGAGCTGTGCTGGCGGGAGTAATAATAATTGCTCCTGGTAGGGTCACCCATGCCAGATAGGTCGCAGGATAGGAGCCAGACGAAAGGTAGTCCACGCAGCGTCTGCTCCTCAGTGAGGCGGCTGCAATGGCGTCGGACCCCAGTGGGGCGGCCAGTAAGTAATAGTGTCACGTTAAAAACACTATTGAGGAAGGCAACGGGAAACCACCTCAATTATCATTCCCAAGATAAATATGACGGTCACAAAAGAGATTCTGAGTCCTGGCAACTACGGGGCTCGGCCCAATCGGCCGTGTGTCGTGCCCAGGAGCGGGGGAGGCAAGGCTTCAGCGGTCGTCATCCCACGAAACCCTTGCAAGGGAAAACCGGCAGCAGCAGGACAGAAGACGCAGAAGAAGAATACCACATTCGTTAGAATAGGAACGTGGAATGTTAGGACAATGATGAGGACAGGGAAATTGGAGAATGTTAAGCGAGAGATGGGAAGGGGAAAAATACAGGGGTTCGTCCGGAAAATAAGTGTCCTGAGCTCAGGAAAAAAAATTTATTACACTTTTACATATCTTAAGCTAATATTCCTCAAAATAGGACCCTTGTGAGTCGATACACTTGTTCCAGCGGCGTTCCCATTCCTGGAACGCTCCCGCGAAGACATCATCGGGAACCTCTCCAAGACTCGTCGTCGACCTCTTCTCTGCCCTCCACGAACATCTTGTGCCACCGAAAGATCATGTTTCTGGACATGGCTGACTCCCCGTAAGCCTGGTTAATCATACCGACAGTTTCGGTAGACGATTTCCCAAGCTTTACCGCAAATTTGATGGAATAACGCTGCTCCAAAAACTTCGGCATCGCGTTCCGTGACGTGGGTCGATCGTGGAGGTTCGCGTTAACAGAGCTCCTCACTACACCACAGCTCAGAGCCGACTGCCTTTTTCAGCGTCGCTTGCCAACATACCCCCCTCCAATCGCAGCCCATCAGAGCGGTGCTGGGCGCGCCTGGAGCGGCGCGCCCAGCCCAGGAGTCAGTACACTTATTTTCCGGACAAACCCTGTAGATATTTTAGGTATATACGAGGTGAGATGGTAGGATAGCAGGGATTACTGGAGCGATCAGTTTAGAATAATATACAGCGGCGGGGACGAGATCCAACGAAGGGTTGCCATATCATTAAATAAAGAGGTAGGAAGAAGCGTAGTCAACATACAGCAGGTAACGGATAGAATACTACTAGTGGAGATAAAAGCAGAACCGACGAACTTAGTTATTATTCAGGTATACATGCCACCGAGCAACCATAAGGAAGAAGAGGTCGACAGGATATACGATCAGTTAGAGGACATGATCGCGTGTGTTCCTGCAGGGAAACATTTGATAGTGATGGCAGATTGGAATGCGACAGTAGGCGAAGGAAGAGATGGTGATGAGGTGGGGGACTACGGTTTAGGCACGAGGAATGACCGCGGGGAGAAAGCAGTTGAGTTCTGCAGGAGATAGGGGTTAGTCATCACCAACACTTGGGTTAGACACCACAAAAGACGCAGGTATACATGGGAAATGCCAGGTGACTCAGGAAGGTATCAGCTAAATTATATCCTGGTAAGACACAGGTTTAGGAACAGTGTGATAAATTCCCACAGCTTCCCGGGAGCGGATACGGTCACTGACCACAATTTAGTGGTTATAAAATGAAGCGTCGGTTTCAAAAAGATAAGGCAGGGGCGGCGGGTTAGAAAAGGAATGTAGAAGCATTAAATGGATTAAAAATTAAGGAATACAAAAAGGCGGTAGAGAAAATCCTGGAGGATGGTAAAGAGCTGAGTACTATCGAAGAAAAATCGATGTTCGAAGTCAGTAGTGCAGCGTCGTACATCCTTCTTTTTTGGATCCCTTTCTTCCGTTGACGACTTTCTCTCCCTTTGAAATTTCACTCCAAGCAGAGGGGGATGCGGGGGTCCGGCGGGAACAGCTGGGGGAGCACCCTCAATAAGTATCAGCGACCGCGCCCTCTCCTCCACAGCCATCTCGGGCTCATCCACCTCCTCGGCGGTGTTCGAGTTGGAGGTCAAAAACATTGCCTCCGCATTGTTCTTCCTTCCCTGGATCCGAGGGCAGGACTTGCGCTCGTGGCCTTCTTGTTTGCAGCGGGCGAAAATTCAGCGCTGACGCTACTCTACGAGGGTAGATGATGATTGCCGCCGATGTGGAGGTTCGAGGGGATATTTCTTTCGACCGTCATCTGCACCACTCTAGTGCCTGTCAGCACGCGCGCCATCTTGTCGCCCTCCCACCTGTTCTCCCACGAGCGATGGATTTTTCCAAAACTTTGAAGCTCGCCTGTTATATCTTCCAATGGGGTGTCCACGGGGAGACAAAGAACCCTGATATTACAAGGGCTACCGGAGGTCTCGTCGATGGTAATCGTCGTCCTCGGATCATTTAGGGATGGGAACGGTAGTTTTCGTGGGATATTATCTAGAATCCTCTTCATAGTAGCTTCAGTTGCCAACTTCAGGAATACCAAATGGCGGTTATATCCAAATTGGATCGCCAAAATCTCTTCCGGTGTGAGGCCCGGCGACTCTAGTGTAAAGAGGTGGACCTCCAACGGAGTAGGGGGCTTCGCCTTCTCATCAACTTGCAAGGCGAGCGTTTTTACGCGACGTACGGCCATTTTTAAACAAATCAAATTGAGCACGCCGGCGCGAAAAAAAATAAGAGTGTATCAAAAGCACTCCAAGAAAGAGAAAAAACACCCGTGTGCACTCCCTCCCCGCTACACGCACCCGGCGGTAGCAAATAAAAAGGAGCCTAAGTTTCTAAACCAGGAGTCAAGGTCATTCTTGATCCAGTAAACAAAACGAAAGCACGGCCTTCCCGGCGGAAGAAGTCGACAGTCAAGCCGCACGCTTCTTGATGAACTAGGCGGTCAACCGCCGCTCGAAACAAAACACGATCGGAACCTCGATTTCCGAGAAAGTCGGCAGTGCCGCTCTCCAAATCCCGGCGGCCGAAGCCTCAAACGCCGGCGAATTTTAGGCACTCGGTGAACACAGGCACGTCCCGCTATCGAGGCCTTCTCTTAAACTCTAAAATTTGGAGACCGGACATTGAGGAACCCGGGTTCGAATCCCGGTCACCGCAAATGATTTTTACAATCTGAAATTGTTGCATTGAAATACGCATTAGCGGATGACTCCGATAAAAGTTACTGTTGCGGCATCTCCCGCAGTTTCTTTGAAATTTAAAACTTTGCAAAACAAAATGATACTGAATCACCCGGTCAATCACTAACCATGACATTAAAAGAAAGGCAACAGAGAGAATATGATGAGGGGACGCTCGGATTGGCAGGGAATTTTGTTCCAATTGCGTGAGACCGTCGACGTCTCATTTCCCTCATTCTTCGGAAACCGGCAGAAAATATGTACGCTCACATTAAACAGAATCTCGGAATCGACTCCACGGAAGCCGAAGCGTTTAAGGACGCCAATGCCGGCGTCATTTTCGCTTGCGCTTCCTCGACATCGTCAAGTGTTATCATTTCATCGTTTTCCTCATCATCCGTCTCACCCACCTCGCTTCAACCCCGCGATCCGATCTCCGCCGATTCCCTTCCTCCCTCGGTCACCGTTCCACGCGCGGAGGAGGAAGGGTGGAAGGTCGATACCCCCCACCGGTCAATCGGCCTTGTTCCCGTGTGTTTCTCATCTCAAGTTTACATCGGGGAGACGGGCCGCACAATTGAAAAACGCCTAAAAGAACACCAGAGATGCATACGACTCCACTACCCGGAAAAGTCGGCAGTCGCCGAACACAGTATCACCTATGACCATAGAATCGACTTTGAAGCCACAAAGAGGCTATGTCATGCCAACGGTTATTGGGACCGCGTGGTAAAAGAAGGAATAGAGATCCGACTGGAGAAAAACAACTTAAACCGAGACACCGGCTTCCAGATAAGTAATATTTGGAAGCCGATACTAAAAAAGATGAGAAACACACGGGAACAAGGCCGATTGACCGGAGC
The DNA here is from genome assembly GCF_022747635.1 of Hetaerina americana. Lineage (NCBI taxonomy): Eukaryota > Metazoa > Arthropoda > Insecta > Odonata > Calopterygidae > Hetaerina > Hetaerina americana. The sequence continues at coordinate 135,161 of NW_027286996.1, read as the reverse complement.
GGGCCGAAGAAACTCATCCGACCAATCAGGCCACACCTGACCCACGCAACATGTATAAATACCCGGCAATTTCCATGCTCTGCACTTCAACCCTGAAGACGATGGCAGAGTCAGCCATCGAAACGTCGGTACTCCGAAACCTGACCCGGTTGGAAACCCGAGAAAAATTCCTGAATACTTCGACATTTTTGTGAATTATGTTTATCAATACTACACCAGTGTTCTTTCACACGGAGTACACCCATGGATTCATGGTCAGCCTAGTGATCAATACTAAATGGAGCTCCTCCAACAGTCAAAAAGTACCTAGGAAAAGGGGTCGCTCGGAGATTTTCTTATGTTTCAAATCATTCAAATAGAAAAAGCAGTCTATTCACGAAATATCCGCCACTCACTTCCAATCAAAGACCAGGCACCTTTCGCTGTAATTATTTCGCCCTTCCTTGGCGGTCCCTATCGCCCTCATTCCTGCCTGTATTACCCCACCCTCTTCGCTCCGACCCGCAGCGAAAGAAGCCCTTTGTCTCCAAACGCCTCACTCCCCCAATCGCAAGAGGAGGGCCCGGGGGGGGGGGCAAAGGGATCGTCGAGGGAGGCGTCACCCTTAATGGGAAGGTCCGGTTTTTCTTCCCCCAAACAAAGCACTAAGACGGAATGACTTCTTTCTAAGAACTTTTGGCATTGGGGTCCGCCGTGCGGAATTGATCTTTCGAAAGAGAACCATAAAGAGTTCGCTTCGGGCGCCTCCGAAAGGAGAAGGGTGGTGAACTCAGGTTTTTTACACTAATTTTTATTATTTACTAATCTTTTCCTGAAGGGAGAAATGAACTTTTGGACATCCCGCCTCCTCAAAATTGCTTTTGATAGTTCATAACAAGGTTTTCACGATAGGTTTTCTTTCGGATTGACGCTCAAATGAAATTGACGAAGTAGATATTGCCTATTTGGAAAATTCTCCTCTTCAATTAAGCCATCATCAAAGAAGAGAAAATAATACTCTTCCAGAATTTCAACGGTAAACAGTTTCCACTGACTTCATTGGCGAATATTTTTAAGACGTCGTGTTTTCGTCTTAATATAAAAGCTAGGCAAAAAATACAAGAGAACGAAACAGTCATACTATGAGGGTTGCTATTTATGTTTTCAGCCTAACAACGAAAATACAGTAATTTATGGTTGTAAATGCCTTTGTTGTTCTTCGAAGTATTCTCCATGATAATCAATACGCTTTTGAATGCGTTCGAACTAATTTTCGTAACACTTTTTCCACTCCGATTGAGGTAACTCCAAAACATGGTTTTTGAATGCATCAACGGCTTCTCCAGGTGCCGATAAACTTTGCTAGTCACGCAGTTTTTTCTTGATAAACGGGAATAAAAAGAAGTCATTTGGTGCTAAATCAGGGCTGTATGGAGGATGACCCATCAATTCCCATTGACCCATCAAGGATGGCGCCTAAAGCAACGAGTGTTTTCAAAACTCAAAATATAAATAGCAATCCTCACACAAGAATTCGACTAAAATTTCACAATTGCAGTCAAACCAACGCTTAAAACAGTGGATTGATTATATCCATCTAGCGTATTTATTGATTGCGAGTGGCATTTCCGTCTTCATTCGTCCTTCAATTCCTGTAAAAGACCATGCTTTTCATAAACAATAAACTTTAATACTTTGTCAGCGAATGCCGGAATGGAGGATAATTAAAAATGTAATCCATGAGATCTGAGGCTATCTGAGTGCTCTAATAGGATTTATAGAATTGATTTCGTAGCGTCGATAAACATAATACCTGATGTAGTTCGCTGTGCTGACGAAATACTCCAAATTTATGATACAATGTCCAACTTTTCTACCAAATTCTTAATTATGTAGAATCGTAAACCTCAAGTGATCCCATATTTGAATAAAATTTCTGAAAGTTAAAACTCAAGGCTGAAATATTCAACACACGAAAAATTTTTCAATGTTTTAATGCTTTTTTAATGATATTTTACGTAATAGTTCAGACGATTCTGGAGACCATGAAAAAATCAGATTTCATCTGCTGATCTCCTAATTTTGAGTATTTGCGAGCACAGCAAAAACGAAAAATACTAAATTGAAGTCTATTTAATCTCATATAGCCCCTAAAACAATCTGAAATTTTAGTAAATTATAATTTTCATGGATCATGCCTGGTTTAGTAGCACATCCCGAAAGACGCACTGACGGCAGCTCTCCCAACTGTACCATCCAGGTGACGATGCACGCAATTAAGACAATTGGGTTTTTGAGGAGAGGATAGGCGGAATTCAGCGAGGTAAAAAAGACTTAACGTACCATTTGACAAACGTCGTTAATTTAAATTTCATCGGCAACAAACTTAGCATCACCCATCGACCAACATGAAGCGGAATCAAAGACATATGTAAATAGTAAAAGTTTACCCATTTGTACCCTTATATACTCATTTTATACCCTTATCCCATAATTTGTCCATAAAAATTGTTTTCTGACCATATTCGGATCTGGTCCACATTATGTAGCCGCAGTTTGAAATTGCTCAGTAAATCGCCGTTTGTTGCTGCTAACATAAAGATTTACTGCAGATCAAGTACCGAATGTGATTGCGATTTTCGATTCCTTTTTTTCGGCCATACGCGGCGGCTCTTTACACGCCGAAAGTGCATATCGCGAAACGATCTCGAAACATGAGAAGTCCACAGTCGGTGATTGCCGCAACTAATATAGGCGCGACAGATGATTTATATACTTATTCCACGGCATATTCAGGGAAATTGTAACCCCATATTTCCCTAATAAGCAGTGGCGCTCGAGAGGTGCGTTGCACCGTTTAGCGGGCAACGCTTAGCTGCACGAGAGATCATATCGACGAGATATCTATTCCATTACCCCTTAAGAACTTCCCCGTCCCCAGCGTTGAACCCTCCCACCTCCTCCCCCCTTCCTCCCTCCCCTTCCACCCCCTCCCCTACAGCCCCGAGAAGAAAACTCTACCTCTTCCCATATCGGCCCAAGTACCAGGTTATTTACGAGCATCGCATAACACTTAATGATATCCTTGCATAAATACCCAAATGGGTATTATTTGTTAGTACTGAATCGGGGTTTGTCGTCGTCCCATCCATTTCTGCTCATTTAGATGACAGTGGTAGATAATCAGAGCATTCAAATTGAACAACCATGAAATAAACACCTAAAAACATTTCTTTTGGAAATATGGTTCTTTGACAGGGGTTGGATACATTTTATTCAGAGACGAAGAAGAATTATGTGAGAGTGTTTTTAGTATTGATTTAAGTTTCAATAACAGTTTCACATGTCTTAGCTGCAGAGTGTCGATAATGGCTCCCAAATTGAACATGTTTGGGCTGGAAGTTGGTCTAAATTGATTCCAGAAAAGCAAAATGCACACACATGTAAGGGCTTGATAATACTAAATAATCTAAAATGTGAATAATTAAAAAAATTTAATCAAAATAATTGACAACATTTTCATTCTTCGAATGAAATTATTTTTCTAATTGAGTGTTTTCCAGCATTTTCCCCGCAAATGTCCTTTAGGCAATATTAGAGGCATTAGGATAATGGGAGCCACTTGATTCCCAAAGAGAACAGTTAGGACTTTGGCTTTTTAAAAGATACAGGACGCTTGCGTTTTCCTGCGACACTGAGGGAATTACTATGACACCAAATGAGCTTCGAACACCGAGATAGAGTAGGAGAGAGCTGGACAACGTCACCGACAGATTCAAGGGCTCCTTCTTCTGTCATGCGTTATAAAATCATAATTGTAACAGGAGCCGGGACTTTTCAACATATATGCGGTACAAATATCAAGGGTGGAGCGAGATTATCGAGTTAAATGTACAGATGATCAAGCAATATTTAATTGGACAGCTGAAAGATAACAGAGCAATATATAGAATTACTGAGTAATTCATAGAAAAAGACGAAAAGCTTGGGATAAAAATTAATCACTAGTAAACAAAAGTAATGAGTCTCTAGAATTAGTAAAGCTAATTTATAATTATTGTAGGAGGGAATGAACTAGAAAAGCTGCAGTAGTTCATGTACTTTGGGAAATTGGATGTAGAATAAGGGGTAGAGAGGTGGAGACATGAGGAAAATAAATGCGTAAGCGAAAGCACATGTATTTAAAAAATAAGGAAATGGAGGACAATTGCACAAAGCATAGACGCGACGGAAGGATTAGTCAAAACTTTGATACAGAACGTAGCGTCACGTATGGATGTGAAACCTGGTCTTTGAGGCAAGAGGATGAGTAGAGATAAGAGATTGATGAGACTTGGATGCGGCGACGGAGTGGAAGTTAAACGCTGAGGTTCAAAAGATGATGAGCGAAGAAAGGAAGTTACCGGAGAAAATCCAAAGGAAAAGGAAGAGAAAGTGGATGGAGGAGACAAGGAAAGGCAGTGGGATGCTGAAGGCGGAGATAAGAGGGGGAAGTCTCTGGATAAGTGAGGAAGGGGAAAGAGGTGAAGTTACGAAGAAGTAAATTACGTGGGACAATCTTGAGGAATTTTTAATGATATGTCCGAGATCATTGTAACTAGGGAACTTCTAAAACTTACATTATTTAGTTGGATACCAGCATGAACACTTTAATGGGATTAATGGCCTCAAGCGCAACTTTGTGGAAGTATGATACATGGCCACATTCGAAATTAAACACACTCTTGGTTTACATCAAACGATCTCTTATTTTACTACTTACTCCAATTATGAAATATTCATCTTCAGGAATCATTCGAGAGATTCACTTTCTTTCCCACCCTGTCCTCTCCAACCTCTAGCCACCTTCTACTTTACCCAATACAATCCTCCCTTCTCCCCCCCCCCCATGTTTATATCAAACCAGGGTTTACCACATACTATATACCAAGGGATTGTGTTAATGACTTTGTACTTGTCATCCGATGACGCCGTCACGGGAGATACTCATCTTAGAAAAACGGCGCTCATTGAAACGCAAGTGGACAAGACGCACTTTGCTTTCACTTAAGCAATGCTTAAATAAATTCAATCTCGTACTTGTCATTTTTCCTGCTTTGGATGCTTGAGGGAAGTCATCCTTATCAAAGTAACTTACGCTTTGCCGCAAACATTCAGTGATTGATAAGTTTTAAAACACTGCTTTCTATTTCAATCAATTAAAGGTTCAACGCGTATATAAATACGCCCTTCTAAGCCCAAATCAATCATTTGCTCAATTTTACCGAATTCAATATAGTATTCAGGCTTGAAACACTCCACCTCATTTCACTTTTGAGTACACAAAAACGTGCACAAATGCAGAAAGAAAATTTCATTCAATATTTTATGTTAAGAAGAAAACTGCAATCTTATTGCAATATTTATAAGCACTGGGAGCACCCTGTTTGAAGTATTTTCGCGAAATAGCAAGTTATGATTTCTGTAATAGCGGCTCAGATCCTGGATAATTTACATGCATGTGTATTTTGCCGTGAATCTTTTACATCTATATTTTTCATACACAGTTACTTTTAATTAAAATTCATGAATTTGGGTTCAAGGAACGAAATGTGAAGGATATCATCAACCATGGATGACACTGGCTATCCTTAGAAAGTTTTCGGTGAGCCCAGAAATTATCACGACTGCACTGCGACCTCACTACACACCTGCACAGCGCTCCAGCGGTATAGATGGTAATTACCAACACAGTGCTACATAACGGCAGCTGATCCTTCAAGCAAAGCAGGATCCGCGGAGCAGGACCATTTGCCCTTTTGTAACGGGAGAACCAATTCCCAAAAAATCTCCTAACGTAATAATTAAAATCTAAGATGCAGTCTCTTATCTCAAACAGCAAAATATAACCTCGAAATTGAATTAATAGTAATCTAAAATATTGGTATAGCTAAAAAAAATATACGAAAATTTAATGCACGATTTCTACAAAGAATGTTCGTTTAGGTCAAGTTCAAGTATTTTTTCTTCCTCAACGTATGTTTCCTAGGATATGAATTACGCGTTAACTAAATGTTTTGGAAATACTGCAATATTACTGTTACAAATATGAATCAGACAAAGAGCATTATAAAATTTTTTTTTCTTCGCGTTCTTCATTAGTAGTGACGTTGAATATAACAACTCCCCCACAAATATTCAACATTGAGTCCCGAGGTTTGCTATCATCATGCAAAATACCATCTTTATCGTCGCCGATATGAGGTGAAATTTCGTAAATGCCTAAAACTCGTAGTAGTAGTAATAGCAGTATTTAGGGGAGGCGACCGACAGCTGAGGTCATTTGCGCCATAGGAGATGGACAGGAAAGGATGAAGGGCGGAGAGAAACCCGGCGCCGGCATTAGCACAAAAGAGTCTCAGCTGGCATTTGGTTTTGGTTTCCAGTGAATACTTTTTCCTTTATATTCGCTGAATTTCACCGATCTGGAGGACACCACCAAACCCATGCCAAAGGGACGCACGTTCTCCTTTGAAACCCGGCCCGTTCAAGGCGGATGATTGCTCGGGAAAACGGCGTGAGACGAAGAGTGGAGGCAACGGGCCAAGTGCACGCGGACACTCGCTCTTGCTGTTCAAGGGCCGGCGGTTGAAGGGATCGGGGATAAGGGGGGGAGGAAACCGACGCGCCACCCGAACTGAACTCTCCTTTGATTGGATAATGGATGCTTGGCGTTAAAGACACTTCATTAACTCGCCTTAACGCTAAATATACTCTTCAACTCCCTTGAACAATTTTCACACGGGGCGGGAGAGTTTCACGTGGTCGGGGGACGGTGGGTGTGTCCGCACAGGTTAGCCCATTCCCCCGAGCCGACCCCTTCCCCGCTGGCCGCCCTCGTCGCTGCCTTTGAAGTTGCCCCCGCCTCCGGGTGCCGGGGGCCCAACTCAATGCCCTGCTTTTTCCCTCCGCCGAAAACCCCCGCGTTTCCAGGGGGTTGAGCCGGCGACACCCTTGCACCCCTCTCTCATCCCCTGCGAGCTCGCTCCCTTTCCCCGGCTCACGGTGATTAGGCAGAGGGCCGCCACAAACCTCGCACGGTCGGAGTCCCGCCTCCCACCTCCCCCGGTTCGCTGACCAAAGTGTGCGGAAAGGAACACAATTAGTCGAAAATTGCAGGAGGAAATGGCTTTTAACTTTATCGAGCAAATTGGAACCTCAACGGAGTGTATTCGGATTACTAGAGTTGTCAAATCCATCTACAGTGTTGAAATAAATAGCACACGGGTGTCGGCATTTCACGGTGGCCATATTTTATAGGCCTCGTGTTAAGGGAGAGGGGAATTCACAATTTCCGATGACGTCGAGACGATAATGGCCTCCCCTTTTTACAGTATATTAAAATGAAAATGACAATTTTATCAGATTAAGCGTAAATATAGCGTAAAAGCGTAAAATATTTTAAGAGTTTAAAAATTAAACTGAGATATTTTCATTGGGATATTTCCAAAAAGATGAAAGAAAAACTATATCCATGCTTCTAATGTTTACAAAATATCCCTGGAATAATGTTGACCTAAATGAGCGATCCCCTTAACGTATGCTATTAGTGAACTTTCAGGTGAAAAATAATTCGCTACTCAGATAGTCTAAATTGCTTGTTAAAAAGATATAAATTTAAAATGACAACAATAAGGACAGTTTAGTATATTGATGTAACTGCATTTATGTGGTCGCGCTGGGGATTGGACAAAAAAGTCGACCCCAGAAGATAAAGTGGGCCGCGCTTATTACTGAATCGTGGAAAAGGTTTCCTAATCGTACAAAAATGTGCCAAACCGTCGCACAATAAATAAACAAAAACGATAATGAGTTTTAACTGAATATCGAACTTAGGTGGTTTTCGGAAACGGTTGAATTTCTGACTGATTGTCTGAAAGGTCAGGAGGTGGATCGTGTTTTGTTGTGAAATACAATCAGCTTAATCACTCCAACAACTTCAACATTTATGAAAGAGAATCATCTGATAATAAAAGAGGGCACGATGAAATTTAAACATGGAAATCTGAAGAAAAGTGATCATAATAATAAGTACCATCAAGTTTAGCCGAAAACTATATAATCCATGGAAACCTGAAATCCACCATCGAGTCGGAAAACTAATGAGTATATTGAAGAAAATAGGAATAGATTGGAGGGACAAGAGGCTAATCCGCAACCTGTACATGTCTCAGACTGATCAGGTGCGAGTGGGGAACGGGGAGTCCGAATGGGCAGTGCTAGGAATAGGTGTAAGGCAGGGTTGCCCATTATCACCGTTGCTGCTCAACCTGTATGCAGAGAAAATGATTATCATGGGAAAAACTGGAGGTAGGAATGAAAGTGGGCGGGAAATCCGTAAAATCAGTTAGGTTTGCTGATGACCAAGCTTTAGTTTGTCAGTCAGCCAAGGGGCTGCAAGCATTGCTGAGTGAATTGGAAATTCAGTGCGACAGGTATGGGATGAGAATCAATATTAATAAAACAAAGGTTATGCAATTTTCTAGAAAGAAAAAGGCTAAGCTTAACATTAAAATAGGAGGGCAAAAACTGGAGCAGGTAGAACAGTTTACGTATCTCGGTAGTGTTTTGGACCAACACGGTCAAAGTAGTAGGGACGTAAGGAGAAGAATTGCGCTAGGCAAAGAGGCTTTCACGAGGAGGGAATTGATGAGAGGGACGCTGAGTAAGGATATTAAGAAAAGACTCTAAAAACTTTGATATGGAGCTTGGCTATGTACGGTGCGGAAACGTGGTCATTGAAGCAGGAGGATAGACGTAGATTGGAGGCTTTTGAAATTTGAATGTGGAGAAGAATGGAGAAGGTGAAATGGACAGAGAAGGAAACACATGAGGAAGTACTTGGTATGGTGGGCGAAAAGAGGGGTTTGTTGGGAGAAATCCTATGTTGGCAGGAAATATGGATGAAGGGCGTATTGATCGGTAGTGGAATTTTTTGAAGACTGTGATAAAGGGGAGAATGTTAGGCAAAAGAGGAGAGGGAAGGAACAGGATAGGGATGTTGAACGGGATGAAGGGGGGAAGGAAGTAGTCAGAGATGAAGAGGGACCTGATATAGAGCAGGTAGCTGGATTGTGTTATGCCTAGTTAGGAGTCTCAAAAAATTTATTTGGTAGTTGTCTTCATCCAAAAACCTACCTTAGCCGGTAGATTACCTTATAATAATAATACATTTATAGAGTTTATAACTATTATCTTATATATATATATATATATATATATATATATATATATATATATATATATATATATATATATATACATGCATACATGTATATTATTATCAGTCAATAAATATTGTATGTTAGTGCTAGATCAGCTTTCATGCGTATTCGAATGCATCAGTATGGTCGAATACAGAACGTTGGACAGGAAAAAAATGGTCAGGAGATATAAAAATAATATATCATTTATTTTATGGCATACTGTTTTCAGTGACTCAGTACGGAATTCTACGTTAAATGATAACAAAATTGACTTAGTGTAATTTCAAAATAGTAAGCGGCTATAAACAATTAAAAATCAATGAGCAAAAACTGATGCCTACCCTACTGACCGTGGACAAAAGAGTTAGAAATGTGACTACAAGAAATACCATAACTGTATTGGTTTTATGCCCAGCACACACTCGTTAAAAATTTTCCGTTCACCATTACGGTTGGTGATGATGGTCCTCAGGATTTTACTATCATTCTGACATCTCTTTTTTAAATAATTTCTCTTCATTTATTAAAGCTTTTTCCACTTCTGTGTTGGGGTTGTGGAGCATGGTAGCTCAAATGATTCGGATGGACTCAGCGACAGATTCAAACGTGGTGGACGGGCACGTTACGCGGGTGGGAAAGGGGATGGTGGTGAGTAGAGGGAGGGAGGGTGACCCGCGGGGGACTATCCACTGAATGTAGGCCCATCCCGCAATCTCTCGATGCGGTGATACTTGCATATAAACTGCAACAATCTAGCATGCTCTGCTAAGTGAAGAGGTTGATGAACTGCAGGTTATTTAACGCTAACTGAAAAAGATAGTTGAAAGGTATCTCAAATTTAAAGCTTATGGCAATAATAGAATTCAAAATAAAAAATAAAAGCACAGATATATCTCCTTGTTCATTTTACAACAAATCCCATTTTATACTAAAGACGTGTTCTCAAACACGTGAGGAAACCCGCTGATGTAGTCTAGAATTATCATTCCCTTTCTGCAAGACGGATTAAATCTGGCAAGTTTAATATTACATTTGATTTCAATGAAAGAATTTTAATCTAGCTTTGAATATTTGCACTAGCATGGGCTACTAGAAAAAACTTGCCAATAGTTGCTTAACATTCAGAGCATTTTCGTATCTTCTGTTTACTAATTACGACGAATGCCTAATTTATTTCATCCCTGTAGCAATTTATTCTGAGATTGATCTAAAATTTTTAAGAAATAAGTGATTTGAATGTAAGTTATGAGAAACGGAACTATTTCAATTACTAATTGAAATTTATTTTCCGAAGGTGGGTTTCAAAGCGAGCCGGACAGTGGTCGGAGCCACGCTGCAAATGTAGTCATCTTATAAGACACTCCCCCTCACTCAGTACCAACTCCCAACCGCTCGCCACCTGTACCTCAAAAAATAGTATATATCGCCTCTCCTGTAACTTCTGCCCTGCCTTCTACGTGGGCGAATGCACGACCGCACTTTCTCTCCGCATGAATAACCACCGATATTCCACCAAATCTCCCACCTTTCTTAATTATCCCATCCCTACTCACACTGCTTCCCACAATCAATCTTTTGACGACTGCTTCTCCGTTTCGGTGATTGAAATCCTTCCCAAATCTGCTAGTATAATAGAGGTGAGAACCCGCGATATGGCGCATATTTGGGTGGCCCAGTCATTTAAACCGCCCGGGCTGAACCAAGCCCACTGAATTCATCATATGGCTGCCTAAATATCCCCTCCCACCCCTTGTTAATTTCCTATTGGTCCCTCACCTCTCCTTCCCCCACCTCTCTCCCGCACGTTTCCTCTCCGCTCTTCCCCGAGAACGCCATATATATATTGCAAAGCAGAAGGTAAATTCTTTGATTAGATATTAATGAAATCCTCTCGAGTTGTAGAACGAATACTTTGTCTTCACATACTAGGGAACTCAGAAGGGAATCATATAGGTAGAGAATACGCCCTTCAACAATAATCTCAAAAAACAGTACTGAAGGGAAACATTTACGGAAAGTAAATTTAAGCGGAATTATTTTATCAAGGCCCCATAATCCGTGCTTACTCGATGCGGAGAAGCACTAATAAGTTTCCCCAGAGAATGTTCTTTTGGAAGGAACTGGTTTACGGAATTTAAGTAAAGTTCGGCAAAATACAAAACACGTCGGAGTGTCTAGAGATTTCCCGACCCAAATGAGATCGTCATATCGCAACGAAATACTGGGAAATGGACGAATTAGTAGTTGACACAACTTTTGAGGCAGCAGATGTGCAGATGGAAGTTCCTCGTCATTCCCGAAGAACAAAAAGAAAAAGTTTTTCGGGCGTGGCCAAGGGTTGAAGGAGAGCGTGGAGTGGAGCCAAGGAGGCACGATAAATAAATGCCTTCAGTGAGACGATATTGAGGCCTTGGGGTTATTTCGACAAACGCATATCAAGAATCGTATGACAATCACAGAGTATAATCCAGAATATTATTTTCAAAACAAGAAATTCAAACAATGAAGGGTTACCAAAATATCACAATAGTGAAATACACCTAACAGGAGCATAATTAGGGGGGTCTCTCGGAGTAAAACTCACTCGCGAAAAAAAGGGAAGAGAATGAAGGCTGTAAAACAACGGAGTGCAATTAGAACTAAAAAAAACATATTATTTAGAACAATGAGTCGTGTAAGAAGTCTGCAACCAAGTTAAGAGTTTCGGGAGATTTCTAAGACATAAAATTATGTTCCAAAGATCTATTTCATATTATATAAATTATTTAATGTTTGTATATATACTTCAGCAGAAGTTCTGTCCTTCTCTTCCTTGAGAACGGTGGCTGGGACCACCGAAAATTCGAAACATAGTGAGTTTCTATTATTTTTTTTGCGTGTTTCTGTGTTTTTGTCTGTGTTCACTAGTGCTAACTTCACATACATAAATAGAGATAGATAGAAGGAGGAGTGGGGGTGGCGGGGAAAGAGGAAAGGGAAGGAGGGAGGGGAGAGGAAGGGGGGGGAGTATTCAATTGACTCAGCACGCGACACATAGCAAGGGTCGGAAAATTCGGGCAGACGGCACGGCGCGGTGACGAGGACATTCACTTAAGAAGCCATTCATTTCTTCTTGGGCCAACCGCTCGCCTTTCGCTGCTTTTTTCCTCTCGGTCATTTAGAGGGTGAGGGGCGGGCGTCTTTGACTCTCCGCCGCGGCGAGGGAGAAAGGGGGTAGGGTGAGAGAGAGATAAGGAGGCCAAAAGGGAGGGAGAGAGGAGGAGGAGTGTTTCTGGCCGGCTCGCCCTTCCTTCCCCTTCCCGAGGCCTTCAAACCACACGGCGGAGCTGCCTCCTCATTTCGTATGCTTACCTGCAAAGCGCAGTTACCACAGTTTTGCGGCCAAGGGTGACGGCTAACGCGACGGTAGAGATTTATTACCCAATTAAAATTAGCATGTACCCCCCTCATCTCCGACCAACCCCTCCCCGCATCTCTCTCCCCCACCCCCAACCACGGGCCATATCGTGCAGTAGCCCCCCTCCTCTTTATTCCTCCCCCGAGTAACCATTTCTCGTCCGGCTCGCTTCGCAGCACGAGAGATACAAGTTAAACAAAAAAATGAAAAAAAAGAAACAGAAGCTAAAGAGAAAAAAAGAGACGCGGGAGGAGCGCGTGCCTTTGGAGTTTATCGCGGTCTCGCGACCTTTTGTTTCCATTCAGTAATTACGTTCGTGCCTGGTTATCCGGCGGGGATGTCTGGAGCAACTTCTCAATTTAAAAGTAACTTTCCACGTGCTACAGTTTTGCACCCCGAGCGGCCAACTTGCTCGTGAGCGCACTCCGCACCGATGCCAATTACCCGAAAAATTTACCACTTTGAAAATTAGGTAAGGGAAAAAATTATCGCTTTGAAAATTATGAATATTCTCGATCCCAATAAGTAATCATTTTAAGGAATTATGTGCTAGGCGTTTTTTAAGTTATTCAACAAACGCTAGTCTAGTTCGTTGTTAGGGACTGGGATAAAAAGCATGCTATCAATTTAAGTGACATGTGATAACTGAAGGACCATGGCGGGTGAAAAGGAAGACAACAGCATTAAGATGAAACTATATTTACGGTGGCTGAATCAACTTGTTCGTAATATGTTTTTGCGAAGTGGAAAAAAATTGAAAAAAAGTCTGAGTAAAAGTCACGCGTTATAAATGCCTGGAGGTTTGTTTGAGCCCTTTCCATTCAACTTTAGGAGTTTTAAGAATTAGTGTAAAGCAGTCACTGGTTGATAAACTTCTTTGATCGCTGATTATTATATTATTGTACTTATTAAAATATTGTTTTTATGTGATGCGGACGGCGTGAGAAGTTGTATTGCAAAAGTGAATGATGTGTTAACTTAGCGTGATTTTGAACGGCATATGAAATTGAAGAGTGCGTGATTATGGACGGAGTATTCCGATGGACGGTGGATAGTATGTGCTCGCATAGTGTGAACCTAACCCTTGTGTGATGATGGTAAAGGCGCGGTTGGTAACCTTAAAGTGTCATTGTATATAAGAGCATTTTGCCTCATATCTGTTTTTCCTGGGTACGTATGCATGTGCATTGTAAGAGTGACAGTTGACCAGACCTCACAGTTGCCATCAGGACAGTTGCCTAATTGCAACGATAATTTCTTAAATAAATAAAATAAATAATAAATGGAAAATTAAAAAGAAAGGAGTCACGAGGAATACTGTTGGGTATTATTCATCAGCCACGAGTTCGAATAAATACGTGAAACATTCCTTCTTTGAATGACTGATGTCAAGTAGGGACTGGTCACGCAAGAAATGGTCCTATTGGTACTGAAAATGGGAGAGATGTATATTTTCCTCTATTTTGCCCGGGAAAAACTTTTCAAGACTTTTTTTAACGGATAAAGCTAGGATAGCATCCAAGGGATCCATACTAGAGCCTCTATTATAAAAGCCAATAAGTTAAAACAATTTTAATTTCATTAATTCACCTCTACTGATATACATGTACACTTGCTCTTACCTAACTTAATCATCACTAACGATAACATTCATAATGCTCACCCCTCGATTCAGGGTTGTTTATGCAATCTCAGTCTTTAGGGGCTTTTACGGGATTTACAGATGCATAAAATTAGAAATAATGCAAAAACCGATTGATCTATATAAATCATGCTTGATACTATGACCAATAAAAATAAAATTTGACTTTTCTGAGGGGTGATACAAATGCTAAGCATCAATTATCTGTTGTTTTTTTAAAATATCAGAATCAGGCTATATATATATATATATATATATATATATATTTTTTTTTTTTTTTTTAAGGTAATCTACCGGTTAAGGTAGGTTTTTGGATGGACACAACTACCAAAGAAATATTTTATTACTCCTAACAAAACACAAAATCCATCATCCTACTCTATATCAGGTGCCTCTTCATCTCTGAGTACTTTCTTCCTCCCTTCATCCAGTCCAACATCCCTATACTGTTCCTTCCCTTTCCCCTTTTGCCCAACATTCTACCCTCTATCACAGTCTTCAACATCCCACTGCCGGTCAACACCCCCTTCATCCACTTTTCCTGCCTCCATAGGATTGCTCCCAAAAAACCCCTCTCTTCGCCCACCATACCAAGTACTTCCTCATTTGTTTTCTTCTCTGTCCATTTCACCTTCTCCATTCTTCTCCACACCCACATTTCAAAAGCCTCCAATCTACGTCTATCCTCCTGCTTCAATGACCACGTTTCCGCACCGTACATAGCTACGCTCCATATCAAAGTTTTTACGAGTCTTTTCTTAACATCCTTACTCAAAGTCCCTGTCATCAACTCCCTCCTCCTTGTGAAAGCCTCTTTGCCTAGCGCAATTCTTCTCCTTACGTCCCTACTACTTTGACCGTGTTGGTCCAAAACACTACCGAGATACGTAAACTGTTCTACCTGCTCCAGTTTTTGCCCTCCTATTTTAATGTTAAGCTTGGCCTTTTTCTTTCTGGAAAATCGCATAACCTTTGTTTTATTAATATTGATTCTCATCCCATACCTGTCGCACTGAATTTCCAATTCACTCAGCAATGCTTGCAGCCCCTTAGCTGACTGACAAACTAAAGCTTGGTCATCAGCAAACCTAACTGATTTTACGAATTCCCCGCCCACTTTCATTCCTACCTCCAGTTCTTCCCATGCCTCTTTGATCATTTCCTCTGCATACAGGTTGAACAGCAACGGTGATAATGGGCAACCCTGCCTTATACCCCTTCCTAACACTGCCCATCCTGACTCCCCGTTTCCCACTCGTACCTGAGCAGTCTGAGACATGTAAAGGTTGCGGATTAGCTTCCTTTCCCTCCAATATATTCCTATTTTTTGCAATATACTCATTAGTTTTTCCCAATTCACTCTATCAAACGCTTTTTCGAAATCTACGAAACAGGCAAATACCTCCTGGTTGTGTTCTATATTCCTCTCGATTAATAATCTCATTACTGCAATGTCATCACGCGTATATGCGTATATATATATATATATATATATATATATATATATATATATATATATATATATATATATATATTATATTTTTATATATATTCGAGCTGCGCGATTGAAATGAATGTAATATTTTTAAACATTTAATTATTTTAGAAAATTTTAATTTTAAACTTCAAATATCCAGTTTTTGTCAAGATGGAGTGTTTTTTAATATGATTGTTATCAGAACTTGGAATATATTTGAGAAACGCTACGTTTCATTTATTCAGTGGATATTTCTATGGCCAACTGGCTAATTCATCGGTGGGAAATATAATTGGGTGCCTATTACTGATATTTACCTACCAATTTATTATCATTAAAATTACGTGTTTTTAGATATGAAAAAAAGCAGGCATAATGTTTTGTGAATCACATAGTAATTATCTATAAGTTCCTGAGCTCACAAGACACTTCTACAGTGTTAACAGCTTGTCACAATAATGCCATTAACTTGAAAATAAATGATTTGAAAACAGCCAGGAATGATATTTTATTCAAATACTCCCGGTATTTGAGTAAAGCTAATTTCAATATTTATAAATCGACATCTGATTGTGGAATAAATGATATTATGTGGGCATGACAATTAATTTTATGTGACTATGAACCATTTATATAAAGTAATGTATGAAGGTAATACTCTCCGTGGTACACCATCCCAATTAAATACAAAAGATAACTCTGAGTATATGTTGATTGATTTCTGCTGTTATAATTGCAAAATAGGCTGGTGGGGAAAGACTACTTTTGACCAATTTTTCAAATACATCTAATTTATCACTAAGATCTTTCAAAACGTGGCTTTGGAATTATTCCCTAGACATCAGCGTTTTTAATTTATACTAGTCGTTATTTCCAGGAGGTTTAGTCTGGTATATTTTGTTTTCTTTTCTTTATACCTCTTTCTGTTTTCCTTAGTGTAAGCATTTTTTCTAAAAGTTTTTTGTTGGTGCATTATTTGACTCTATTGGTTCCATAGCGAGTAAACGTTTTCTCGTCGTTCAAAGCAATATCTATCGAAACGATTACTTTGTTTGATCTTATATTTTCTCTTATTTCATCACTAAACACTTTTTTACTGGCTCCCAAGTACTACAGTCATTCTCGCTCTGTGCCATAGTTAGGCGAAATAAAAACTTTCAATTTCTCTTGAATAATAATTACTCCTGAATAACTACTATTCGACTAAGGAAACCAAGTTTTTAGCGCAACTCGGCATGGATTTCGAATGCGTTTCCCAGAACATGTGATACACGATGGTTGTATTACGTTTACTTCATTACGAGAATGCCTCTGATTCCGTCTCTTGGGTAAAAAATGTTTACTTATAATAAAACCGTTATATTGACCAGACATTACGTTTTCTTGGATATGAATTAAAATTTCGAATAAGTATTATCTCTTAATAGGTTTTTACTTTCCGTATTTATTGAATAGAAAATGCATTGTTTTTAATTAAAGTGTGGATAAAACATTAACAGTGAAATTAAAACGAAATGCGTGAGCAAAATCATTTTAATCTTGCCAATCAACTCTTTTCCAATGAGTAGTTGAGATGTAGCCGATGCAGCAAAGGAAATTAAGAAGTCATGATGGCCCGCGCAGATAGCATTGCTCTCTTCCTTCCAAATTAAACAGAAGATGACAAAGTTCATGGGGGTTGGGCCTATTCATTTGGCCAATCTTCCCGCCTAAACCTTCACTAGATGGCCACAAACCTCCTAAAATAAAAAATGTCATCAAATCTTTTGGTAAAAACAAACAATAACACTCATTGCATAACATCTTGCAGAAGAAAATTACTTACGTGAAATAAAAAGCATGAAAGGTTGATGACAGATAAGTAAAAAGCTTTTCAAACAACATTACGACTGAAGCTAGCTGGTAATGTCGGGCATTGATGCCTGGCGAAAATATTCCAATTATCCCATATATCATCAAAATAAATATAAACTTTCGTTTTATATTTACCCTTACAAACCTGTTTACTCGTATTAAAAGTTTTAACAGTCGAGCTGACGAATAAGGAAGGAACACACTTTTGCCATTGAAAAACGTAAAATTATTTGAGTTGATTTGTAAGTATTTCGAGAGAGCTTTGACCTTAGATGCTCTTCAGGGCTTAAAGTGGTGGTTATCGGCTTGAATCAGTTCCACACAATTTAAGAACTACACATTTTATAATTGACCTCAAAGAACAACCATCAGATATACAAAGAAAATGTTTGATGAATATATTATGAAATATATTCGAAGATAATTTCTGAATCACTTGTTTGTATACAATTAGATAATTTGGGTTTCATATATTCAGCGTTTTCAGTCCGAGAATTTGCTTTTGATTCACCCGCGAGATCCACTGGCGGCGATATGAGCTCAGGGCCTTTGGGTAAGGGATGATTCAAGGCAATTCCCCCACCCAACCCTTCCACACCCAAAAGATCTTCTTCCTTTTTCCCGCGGCCCCGTTGATGGGATGAATCTTTCCTCTCCTCACTTACCCTCCCCTCTCTCCTCCCCCCCAGCCCCTCCGCAGCCGACCACAGAGAATAGGAGTGATGCGAGAGGGAGAAGGGGTGAGAGTGTCGGCCGAGGGGTGGGGGGGCGGGAGAGATCGCCATAAAAGATGATTTGAAACACAGCAGCATTCTCATCTCGGCCTCATTAATCCCCGGGCCTAATCAACGCTACTCTCCAAATGCCTCTCCTCTCCAACTTTGCCTCTTCACATCCATCCATCCAGCGCATTCATCTCCATGGCATCTTCCCCCCCACCCCCTCCGTCCGTTCATCCACCTTCCCGCGCCACGGCCAATCCCGCCGACTCGACCATCTCCAACCCCCATCAACCTAATCGCCACGTCACGAGCTTTGAGCATAGCAGTTTTACCTTGTCGTGCCGTTTCATGCTTGGGAAATAGTTTTTATTTTTACACAGATTGAGAGGCATTATGGCAACACTAAGAAAGTTAGGGATGGAACTGTGACTGTGAGCAGTGAATAAGCTTTCTCGTTTCTCCACAGCCACGGGGTTTTGGAAAGGAAAACGGAAAAGACGGAATGCGAACAATGAAAGTAAAAAAAATGACGGATGCGAAAACCGACACAATACCAACATATTTTTTCAGATGTGCTTAAGAGGAAAACGTGTTTTCATTTTTTATAGCCGAACAAAACCATTGAATAGCTTCCCACGTGACTATTTAACTGCCATGGAAATTCGAGAACTTTACAATTGATTACTTTTTAATCTCTTTAAAGTCATTAAAGCGATGTTGCTGTAAATTTTCATGCGCAGTTGACGGCGAGTTATTTGCTCAAAAAATAATTGAATGCTTGAGAGATTATGGCAAATATGATGTTTACGGTGGTGAAAATACTTTCAACTAACATTCAGATTTTTAATATTACTTTATCCTCGTTATTTAATAATGGATCAAATGGAACGCTAATATTTCCTCTTCGCATAAACAAAATATATGAAGCAGCACTTGTTCCAAATGATGATGATTCCTTTCAGGCATAAACCTTCTTTGGCACTTAGGTCCATAAGCACATGAATGAAAATATCTCAAACGCGTCCTGGTAAGATTAATGACAAAGTTGGTAAATATTCCCATATGATGAATTCGAAACGCTTGCGGTTTACAATTGAAAATTAATGGCTTAATTAAAATTACAATTTAGAATTGCAAATCAATGGCGAAATGATTCATATTTGTGAGTTCATACTATACTAGGAATATTATAAAGATCGATGATTGCGTTACAGCACCTATATGTATTTGCGATTATTTATTATTTTGAACGACTTCATAATTCAAGAAGCTTGTGATTTTCCACCGGTCGTCTTCTCACGAAATCCTTGCAAAGTAAAATCGACAGCAGATGCTCAGAAGACACCGAAGAGGATTGAGTAAGTTAGAATTAGCACTTCGAATGGTGGGACAATTTTCGGACAGGAAAATTAGAATATTTAAAGCGGAAGATGGAAAGAGGTAATATAGATGTATTAGAGCTTAGAGAGGTGAGATGGAAAGATACAGGGAGTTACTAAACCATTACTTATAAAGTAATAAACA
Organism: Hetaerina americana; assembly: GCF_022747635.1. Taxonomy (NCBI): domain Eukaryota; kingdom Metazoa; phylum Arthropoda; class Insecta; order Odonata; family Calopterygidae; genus Hetaerina; species Hetaerina americana. Next base: position 115,321 of record NW_027286996.1, on the reverse strand, counting down.
GCTGAGGAGAAGAGAACCAGCGAGGGGTGGGCATGACATTGAATCAAGAGGTAGGAAGAGCGATTGAATATATGGCAGGCAATCGTAAATTATTAGTAGAATAATAAATTAACCAATAGACCAGTCCACCGTTCATGTCTACATTCCACCAAAGAGTAATAAGAAGAAAGGAATCTACAGGGTATACAATCAATTAGAGGGAAGAACGGCGGGATTTCTGAGAATTTAACTGTTGATAGTGATGGGGGATTATGGCGCAATGATAGGCAAAGCATGTGATAGTAATTAGGTGGGGCACTACGGTTTTGGCACAAAGAATTGCTATGGGGATAAATCAAAACAGTTTTGCAGGAGACAAAGGTTAATCATGTAACGAAAACTTGGTTTAAATATCAATATTAGAAAGCTTTAAAGATATTAGCGATTAAGTCTAAATCAAGGCGCTGATTCACACGAAGGAATAGATATGATCGTATTTGTGTTGCCTCCCTCAGACTATGGATCAATAATTTCTTTTAATTAGTGTTTTCAAATATTTTTACTACCTTTAAGAGCGTATGTTTTCCTATACTGCTTCATTATTTATCCTATGATCATTCCTAGATTTAAAATTGTTTCCCTCGGTGCCTTACTTCTTCCTGAATCAAAAATAACGTTCGGAGAGTTCTGCTACAGCTTTTTTCCTCATTTGACGGTCAATATTAGTACATATTTCATGCATGAGTCACAAAACATAATACAGCGTCAGGTGGCCTTAGAATTTCATCGTACTGTTTCCTTAGGCATTGTTATCACGATGTTTGCTTCACAATCAACGGGAAGCTTTTCATTTTCATACATTATGTAGACCAGGTTGTATATGCCATCTATCTTTGATGCATCTGCTTTGAGAAGCTCAGTCGGACTTTCAAATACACTTTTCTAACTTATGTTGGTTTTTATTTCGGCAACTAAAATTCTTCTTTCAGCAACATTCACCGAGACATTGCGGGTGAACAAAAAATAATTTTATAAATATATTATTATTTGCCATAAAATTTTCTTCGACTGGTTACCGGATTCGAATGTGTTTGCTAACAGACTTAATGATTCTAATTATCAGTATTTTTTCAAATTTATTGTAATGAAAATCCATAAAAACTCTCCATTTTGGATCTCGTCCATTTAGGTTAGTTTTTAAGAAGAAATAAACGAAACAGCAAGTGTTAGAGCAACATGAGAGACATGTTACATGTTTTCGGGGCATTCTGAAGAGCTGTAGATTTACAAATCATTTGGGTGGTAATTTCATCCCCTCCTTAAATGGCAGATTCACAATTTTTCCAATTGTCTTCCGATCCGTGAGCCTGCTCCAAACCTCGGTGAAGTTTCGCCAGATCAATCCTTTGCAGCCGTTTGTAACGGTTTTTTTTGTCATCTTTCCACCTGCCTTTGTCCCAAAGAGATGAAGTTATCCGTTTTCACTCGTCTTTCCACAAAAAGATGCGCAAATATCACCTCATGCAGGATGATGATGAAAAACTGCGGATTCGAAAATGTTTACCCTTCCACCGTTTCCATTCCGTCGACGTCTTTTTGCTGAGCGTCATTCACAAGAGCGCGCATTGTACGGATTTTGTTTCTCGCTTTCCGCCCCGCAACCCCCGCCCCTCCAAACCCACCCTTCCTCCCTCCCTAGAGGGAATGATTCGGATGCAGCCGACCCAGATTAATGCTCATGGAAAGCGTTCGGCGGAAGAAGGGGGTCCAAACGGAAAAACGCCCTCGCTGCTAAGGGTGGAGGGGGGATGTCGCCTTTTATTTCCCCATCCATCTCTAAAAAGGGAGATAGGGGAGGAATATCATCGTTCCATTTCCCATTGAGGGGGAGTATAGAGGTGGAATGTAGTTTGGAGCCGCACTAATGATAGCTGCTTAACATCTCGTTGCACGCCGAAGCAAATTTCCTATATCCACCGACTGATATCGCTGAGAAAACCACCCCTTATTTTATTCCAAACTAATTCTCTTTGACAGTCAATGCAGTGAAAATCCAAAGGTTTATTACTCTTTAAAATTAAAAATTAAGACGCAAAAGCTAATATGTTGAAAAGAAAGAAAAACCTCGCGTTAGAGCTCGAGTAAAAATATTTAAACAATCGTATTGTATTCCGATATCATTTCAAAAACATGATCTAGTTCAGAGAGTATTATTTGCACTTTAGACATCAACGTAAATTAATATAACAAGGTACTCGGAAATAATTTTTCACTGTACTTTGAACTGAAAGCATTCGGTACCAATCTGGCACACAATTTGTGATATCCGAGCTTTTTCGAAACAGTGGTTCGGATAGTCGTGCGTTCATTAAGAGGAAATTTATTATCCAGGGCACTTATCGTCAAATCGTCGAACAGATCGCAGTTCTTGGTCCATTTGTTAAACTATTTCATTGGTCTAGATACTACGCCTGCCACTTACATTCTTCATCATGCACATTTTTGAGGTTATTCTACTTTTGAAGTCTCGACACAACTGTTTAACCTTTCCTTCAGTCATTTCTGAAGGCCTTTTAACTAAGCACAACTCCCGATGAATTACGGCAGTTGATGCAGGCACAAATCCACAGATTTTTATGCGCAAAAAGGCTATTTCGTAAACAAAAATATCTAAATACAGGGCGCAATTCGCAAATGGCGGGAGAAATGGGGTTTTCTCGAGCATTGTTACCTGCATTCATTTAACACAATAAGTTCGGAAACAATCAATAGATGGCAATGCATGCGAAATATTTTGTTTTAGCCGCCAATATTCAAATATAAGAAAACGATGCCCTTACTTTTTGCTTATACCACATTAATAATCATCGAGAGGATGTCCGACCCCAGCTCATTCGCCATCTACGGAAAACGTAGGGAGCCCTCCTATATTTTAAATTTATGTCACCCACGAAAGAAACAGCTGGAAAATATAAATGTTAATGTTTTATGAAAGTGATTTATAAAAGATGGATATATGCCTGTATTAGATACTAGAGTGTATGGGAGTAAGATTTAGACCATAGCGATAGGGAAAAGGTGTAATTCCATTATCATGAAAAATAAATTAATCCACGTTTCTTTTTGGGCTATTTCGAGCTCATGGTGAGTTAGGGTAAAAAAAATCTTATGACAGAGATATATTGCATTAGTATAATATGCATTTCCTCTTAAAATTATTATTAGAAATCATTAGAATTGGAAAGAGGAAGAACAGTTACTATTTACTTACCCAATACTTTCATGTATCATTGAATGTACGCCTACTTCGCATTGCACTAATTATTCGCGATATTTGTTCAATGGTATTTTCTTTGGACGGATACATATAAACTAAAGATATAGCGTAGGGGTCATCTTTTGGAAAATTTGTTGGATAGCATATTTGACACTAATTCAAGCAATATTATAATTCATGTATGTAAAACGTTTTTCGACAGCGCCGCTGGGGATCATCATGTACCTTGGTACTTTTGGATCTCTAGTAATGAGAAATTCATGCTATCTATTTCGGGAAAATTGGTTTAGGGTGATGAGTAGTTGGCGCGAAAGGAAAGTGATTACGTATGGATAAAAATATTTTTAAGGAAATTGATCCAAAGGATTTTAACGAAATGTCGTATTTTAAGAATTTTGGGTATGAGAACTTCAATGAAGTCATTCCACTCTCATCAATGGAAAAATTCATCCATGGGCTAAAACTTCATAAAGATGCCGAAGAAAATGAGTGATATATATTTCAATTCAACCTCGTTACCTTCGAATCAATTCATGGCCTGTTTATCCTGTTCTGTGGGTTTACTTAGATTGAGAAAATTTTCTTTTCAAGATTTGAAGTTACGCCAATTTGAAAAAAAAGTCCCATTGAAAAGTGTTTAAAACTTGTTGGAAAAACGTATACGACTCGCTATAATACTGAGTAAGAAAAATGTTGGAGCTGTAATCAGTTAGTTTTGGACAATCTAAAACCTTTTCAGTTAATTAAAGCTAAATCAAAACAATAATAAGGAATTGTTTAAAGGAAGTATTTTGTTTTAAGAATTTAGATGCAATTAGGCTCGTCTACTTCTCTCCAATGCGAGAAAACTATATACCTGAGTTTTCACCGTGTCAATTCACTGTATTACGAGGGTTGATTCTTATATTTTCAGCCTAATAAAGAAAATACAGTAATTTATTGTTGAAAATGGCTTTGTTGTTTTTCGAAGTATTCTCCTCGATAATCAATACACTTTTGCACGCGCTCGAACCAATTTTCGTAACACTTTTTCCACTCCGAAGTACCTCCAAAATATGGTTTTTGAATGCATCAACGGCTTATTCAGGAGGCGAATAACGTTGGCTACGCAAATTTTGTCTGGATAAAGGGGAATACAGAGAAGTCTCTTGGTGCTCAATTTTGCAAAACTATTCGAGCCCTTTCCTAAAAGATGTAAACAATTTATGTAATAATTTGATCGATGTGCTACATTAAATCATATGTAACAGCTTAATTTTTTTATTTTTGACTGATTAATGTTGATGAGATGGGGATTTTTTTGTATTAGATATTTTTGTTTGAAAGTTTCCTTGATGTGTACTTTTTTACTGACTGATTTTATTTACCATATTTTGTGATATTGATTCATGTCATGATATTCACGTTATTTTTTTCCAAGGCAAGGCAATGATCATAACACTTGGGACTTGACATTGCCAACTGACATTGTCTATCTGCACATGTAAGTTTTTATAATAATAATAAATCAGGGTTGTACGGAGGATGACCCATCATTTCGACGTTGGCCAGTCAAAGAGGTGGCCGAAATGTGTCTTCATCATTGGCACGATGAAGAATAATCCTTCGCTGTCCCTTCTTTTTCCGTATTTCACCAAGGACTTGTGGAAAACAAATGCTCGTGTACCAACCATTCAGAATTCACGGTTATACGTTGATATACCAGTGGTACGGTTGCCACATGTCCAGTTGTTCCTAAGAAACAGGGGATCATTTGCTTCGATGTGCTTTCGCATGTGGATTTCGCTCGTATTGGAAGACCCATACTGTGGATTGCTGTTTTGTTTCGAGCTCATACGCATAAATCCAAGTTTCGTCACCTATGTAGATATTATTCACAGCTTTTGATACACCGCGGCGATCGTATTTGTTGAGCATTTCTTTGCACCAATTGACACGAGAATCTTTTTGAGCTTTTGTCAAATAATGCGGGATCCAACAAGAACAAATATATTTCACAGCTAAATATTCACGCAAAATCTTATTGATGTTCGTCATACTAATCCCCAAAGATGCCTCAATCTCACGAAAACTCAGATGACGACCTTCCTTTACTAGTTCTTGCACAGCATCAACGTTTTCTGGCGCAACAACTGGTTCTAGACGACCTTCACGACTTTCGTCGCCGAGCGAACGGCGGCCATGATGGAATTCGTTTTACCAGCGTTTCACAGCAGCAAAGGATGGGGCTTCATCGCCAAAAGTGGAGGTGTGTAAGCTGATCGAGGCACTCATGTGTTGATAATCCACGTCGGAAGTCGTAAAATATCATCGCACGAAAGTGTTCACGAATTAACTCCATTTTTTCGCTAAGACAAAATTTTCGAGTAACTGTAAACAACACAAGTTATGATCAAACGACAAAATCTCCTGAAAAAAGTTAGCGTTTAAAGGGTCAAGATGTAAACGTAAGATGGCGCCTGGGGTACTAAGTGTCGTCAAGGCCCAAAATATAAATAGCAATCCTCGTACTTGGATTGGGGCAAAGGATTGGGGCAAACCCCCTGTTTTCTAGAGCGACACAAGCGATTTAGCTTGGTATTGATATGTGGAAAACAAATGAAGGAGGGGAGAAAGAAAATCGTTATTTCATGGTTTAATGAAGAAAATAAGTAGAGGATTATAACTACTTGGTTATCACAAGAGGTATGGCGAAGAAAAGTGAAATTTAGAAAAAAAATAATGGTTAATAAAATCTAATTTAGAGAGAAGCATACATATTGCTCTCAGTAATTTGATGTAGAATTTATAAAATAAATGTAATGACAAATTTTCTTAATCAGGTACAAGGAGTAAATTTGTCTTTGTATTGATTAATTTGTGATGATTCTTTTTCTCTGTTACCTCACACAAATTGAAGTAGTGCCGTTTCAAACACATCTTTGTTGTTTAACTCACAAATGACATGAGAATGAGCAACAATTGTGTCCTTTAGTTTGCTTGGTGGTAAGCATTGAAAAAAAGTTCTGGTGTTCAAAAAAAAACTCAAAAGTATGGCGGAGTTCATGTTTACCAATTTGTATAAGGGTGGGGTGCAGACGGGAGGTGTAGGGGGTCCCTGCCATTAAGAATAACAATAAAACGGTCCCTGCGACCGTTTCAAGAATGAATTATACGAAGGATAAAAGGTAAGTTTTTGAGAAAGAACAAAAATTTCGTTCTTTCGAACATTAATAAGAATTTGAAAAAAAATTTAATGTTTTTGGTGATTTTATCTATTTATCTAAATAGAAATACTCTTCACCAATGTTTATAAGAGAATATATTTACGAAAAAAAATTCAAGTGATTTCAATTGATTGATGTGACGGCGTCATATTTTGATGGGAACGAAGAGCCGTCCGTTGCGGGAGTGGGGATGATGGGAACGGAGTTGTTGAGGTGTTGAGCGGATCCGAAAAGAGAGAATGGATCGGAGCGTGTAATGATCGATAGTAAGTGGGAGGAGACTGGTGGGAAGAGGGCGGGAAAAAGAGGGAGGGATGAGGAGGAGTGGGAGGGATGAGGAGGAGTGGGAGGGATGAGGAGGAGTGGGAGGGATGAGGAAGGAGTGAGAGATTCCGGGAAACGATAAAGAACCGAATGGAGGGAATATAACAGCAAATCGGCGATGCAATATTGTCCGGCGAGATTCAAGCAAATGAAATGGAGTCAGGATGGAAGCAAATTCCTTCAGGCGAAGAGGGACGTCGAATACATATATTGTTAACTTTGAATTGTATCGGCGGTCCGAGATTATTCTGCTGTTGACATTCGGTGAATGTTAATGTATGGCCAATGAAAGTATAGCGATTCAATCTTAATGCGCATGTTCCTACGATTTGAAAACTAAATTAAGATATACCACGGTTTATTATCCTAAACTGATTGCAAAATATTCATCATATACCGTATTATCAAAAATGTAATAATATCGTATTTGATAGGATTAAACGAGAAGGTATCAATACGAGTAAATCTAAAAGGAAACATACTCTTGTTTAACGACAAAAGTAGGCCTTAACTTGTAAAAATCAATTTACAATCTCTCAGTTTTCAAAGTTAAATTAAATTTCAAGTATTTTTCAGTGAAAACTTAACAACGGAGTGAATTGAACAACGGAGTTAATTTCTAGATAAAATGGAGGTTTTTGCGTATATTTTTGTGCAATTTTGTAAATAACTTTTTACGTTTACAGCGAGCGGTATTATATTACCAACGGCGGACCCCCATAAGCGTATATTATCCTAAATTTCGTACCAATAATAAAAGTATTTATGCTGAACATTATTTTTTTTCTCTCCGGATGCCTCTCGTTGGTTCGTGGATTTCTCGGGAGCCCGATAAGCCATAAGTTTGTCATCATGATTCCATGAGTTAACACAACACTCATGCCGGAGGTGAGACTCAAGCCCTCGATAATGGGACATGACGACAAGCGCGTTAACCACTTGACTAACCCGGTCGAGTGTACGTATCAAGCTTATCTAAAGGAGAATCAGTTTCATAATACATAAAGGTTAGAGCAGCTTTTATTTAAGGTTTCAGGTTTTAATGAAAGAAAAGAATAACCGGGAAGAATATGAAACCATATGAATAACGACTCCATTTGAACCAAAAGATAAGAGTGATAAAAATCTAAGACACTAATAATGTAATTTCAGTAAAATGAAAACCACAATCTTTTCATTTGACGTGTAAAGGAAAATTCGCGTATGGAGTTGGTTTTGAAATTATTAAATCTTTACAATATTGAATGCGAATGAATAAAAGAATTCAAAGCTATCGAATAATAAGTTTTAAAGTATCAGAATGTAAATTTTAAACAGAGTTAAAAGTCTCAGTCAGAGTCAAGTTCAAAGAAATTTTGGAAATTGTACGTACGATTTCGTGAAAATATCGCTATAGATTCAAAAGTGAAATATTTAACAAATATTTTCCCATTTCAACGTTGCGGAATGAGGAATATGAATTGATCGAATATTGATTATTAAATTACTTATTCCTCCGTTATATGATAAAAGTTCATCTATAAATATTTAAATAAAACTCTCGGGTCATTAACTTGAAGGAATTCTATATGCTCATTAGATTAAGGGCCTCCATTTTATTATAAGCGCCTCCTACTCTCGGGTGCTTACAAACGTATTTATTTGCTAATGCAGACAGAGCAAGCAACTTACAGTGACAGATTATCTCGCTCCAAAGCATGAACAGTGTTTTTTACAGTTTGAAAAGTTTAAATCGTTTCTGATAATATTTTGCTCCTGGCACGAACAAAAATCACGTACTCTTAAGTGATAACTAAAGCAAAAGATGAAAAAAGTCTAGTCTAGTACGCCTTTCTGTTGACAAACTCAGGAAATAAGGGAAAAGTAAAATGTTTTCGTATTAACACACCATTGAGAGATTATCAAACCAGTTTCGGGAAATCTATAAATATTCTTTTTTTTTGCCCCATGCAACGATGTTAAAAGGAATTTTGCATGAGATTTAGTTTCTGCGGTATCGCGTACAAAATGTTGACAGATTGCGAATGATTTGAGGATCAACTAGCTGACTTTGGAGTACTTAGAATGGTATTGTTCCCCCGCTGCTTTTGACAGTGAGGCAAATCGAAATAGGTGAGTTCAAAGTTCTGCTCGTGGAATCAACTGGGAAAGATGACGGTCAGGAGTTGGGGAGGGGGGGGAGGGGGGAGAGAAGAATTGGGTCACGCGAGCGAGGCTTTTGGGTGGGAGGGTTGGGGGAGGGGGTCGGGGAATATTACCAGAGGGATGATATCCAGCGGAAGGGGAATCTCTTGGGGCAATCGGAGCCGAGTCAAAATTTATGAGACACCCAGATACGAATTTTTGCTTGGAAAACACAAGAGGAAAAATGAAATAGGCAGTGCACGGGCTCCGTGCTATTTGGCGCAAAAGAGAAACTACTGATTTCAATATTTACATATCCTTTCTCTGACAAAATTATTCGGGTCAATAACTACTATCTTCAAACTACATTCCTTTATAGTTCCTGCATGATGTACCGGAAATTATATGCCAGTCCCTCACCCGATGTATTATTATATTATTATATTATTATATTATTATATTATTATATTATTATATTATTATATTATTATATTATTATATTATTATATTATTATATTATTATATTATTATATTATTATATTATTATATTATTATATTATTATATTATTATATTATTATATTATTATATTATTATATTATTATATTATTATATTATTATATTATTATATTATTATATTATTATATTATTATATTATTATATTATTATATTATTATATTATTATATTATTATATTATTATATTATTATATTATTATATTATTATATTATTATATTATTATATTATTATATTATTATATTATTATATTATTATATTATTATATTATTATATTATTATATTATTATATTATTATATTATTATATTATTATATTATTATATTATTATATTATTATATTATTATATTATTATATTATTATATTATTATATTATTATATTATTATATTATTATATCATTATATCATTATATCATTATATCATTATATCATTATATCATTATATCATTATATCATTATATCATTATATCATTATATCATTATATCATTATATCATTATATCATTATATCATTATATCATTATATCATTATATCATTATATCATTATATCATTATATCATTATATCATTATATCATTATATCATTATATCATTATATCATTATATCATTATATCATTATATCATTATATCATTATATCATTATATCATTATATCATTATATCATTATATCATTATATCATTATATCATTATATCATTATATCATTATATCATTATATCATTATATCATTATATCATTATATCATTATATCATTATATCATTATATCATTATATCATTATATCATTATATCATTATATCATTATATCATTATATCATTATATCATTATATCATTATATCATTATATCATTATATCATTATATCATTATATCATTATATCATTATATCATTATATCATTATATCATTATATCATTATATCATTATATCATTATATCATTATATCATTATATCATTATATCATTATATCATTATATCATTATATCATTATATCATTATATCATTATATCATTATATCATTATATCATTATATCATTATATCATTATATCATTATATCATTATATCATTATATCATTATATCATTATATCATTATATCATTATATCATTATATCATTATATCATTATATCATTATATCATTATATCATTATATCATTATATCATTATATCATTATATCATTATATCATTATATCATTATATCATTATATCATTATATCATTATATCATTATATCATTATATCATTATATCATTATATCATTATATCATTATATCATTATATCATTATATCATTATATCATTATATCATTATATCATTATATCATTATATCATTATATCATTATATCATTATATCATTATATCATTATATCATTATATCATTATATCATTATATCATTATATCATTATATCATTATATTATTATATCATTATATTATTATATTATTATATTATTATATTATTATATTATTACATTATTATATTATTACATTATTATATTATTACATTATTATATTATTATTAGGTAATCTACCGATTAAGGTAGGTTTTTGGATGGACACAGCTACTAAATAAAGCATTTTGTGACTCCTAACAAAACACAAAATCCAGCATCCTACTCTACATCAGGTCAGACGCCATTGCAGCCGCCTCACTGAGGAACAGGCGCTGCATGAGCTACCTTTCGTCTGGCTCCTAACCTTCGACCTATCTGGCATGGGTGACCCAACCAGGAGCAATTATTATTACTCCCGCCAGCGCAGCTCTAGGGGTCATCGGAACGCACAAGCCCTTCCACCACGTCAAGGTATATCACGTATGTATATCTATATATGTATATATATATATACATATATATATATATATACATATATGTATATATATATATATATATATATATATATATATATATATATATATATATATATATATATATATAGTATATATATATATATATATATATATATATATATATATACCCACATACTTGAATATTTTCTTTGAACATTCTTAAAAGCAGCTAGTAAGTTGCATAAATATTTATACATGTCACTCTTTTTGACCCATCTTTTTTTTAACTTTCAGAAATTGGTTTATAAAGGTGCTTTTTCATGTCCCATGATAGTTATTCTCCACAGTGATAATTTATAAATTATATTGCCATTTTTGGACAAAGTTAAACCCTTAATTTCTCTAGTTTTATTTTAAAGATATCTCCTACGGTGGGGCTAATAATACATTTTCAACCACATTTCTAAAGATGCATCCTTCCAATTTAGGCGACAGGTTTAATCTCTAACTTAACTTTCGCTGATTCTCAACCTAGCTCCTCTAATAACTTTGATACGTTACGCACTATATCATAGAAAAGTATCACAAATCTCCTCTACACTGCACGCGATCCAATACCGCAATCAATCCAACTTCGTGAGCTTCCCATCTTCCCAAGCAGCTTATTCTAAATGATGCCCAATTAGCGAAAGATAACATTGTTTTGGTATGACATTGCTCATTGAAAAGTGCTTGTTATGAAATTGTACCTGGTTGTCTAGTATTTACAGGCCTTGGATACTAACAGGAGGGCTCAGTTTCGATTCTTTAGGAAGCCACTGGGCCCCCTACTCTTCATCCAACATGTGTGATTTTTCGGGCACCAGATCTTCCTGGGAAACTTGTGGAATCACAGGGAAACGAACTGGCCCCCCATATTACCCAATTACGTCAGTTTCACACGAGGAATGTGGCTATGTTAACGATGGGGCTTGACTCAACTCAACCGTCACTTAACAAACCGAACTTTGATTTCCTATATATATACATATATATATATATATATATATATATATATATATATATATATATATATATGTGTACAATTAAAGAGACATGGGAAGAACTGGAAGTAGGAATGAAAGTAGGCGGGGAATTCGTAAAATCAGTCAGGTTAGCTGATGACCAAGCTTTAGTTTGTCAGTCAGCCAAGGGAATGCAAGCATTGCTGAGTGAATTGGAAATTAACTGCGACAGGTATGGGATGAAAATCAATATTAATGAAATAAAAGTTATGCGATTTTCTAGAAATAAAAAGGCTAAGCTAAACATTAAAATAGGAGGACAAAAACTAGAGCAGGTAGAACAGTTCACGTATCTCGGTAGTGTTTTGGACCAGCACGGTTAAAGTAGTAGGGACGTAAGGAGAAGAATTGCGCTAGGCAAAGAGGCTTTCAAAAGGAGGAGGGAGTTGATGACAGGGACACTGAGTAAGGATATTAAAGAATACCCGGCTTTGCACGGGTTAGGGAGAAACAATAATATAAATATGCTACATAAATAAAAACAACAAATTTTAAAGTACAATAATACACTACTTCATACAAATTTAAGAATCTTTTTTATTTAACACCTGTTTATAAACTACATTTTTTTTTCATATCAAGGAGAAAGAATATATAAATTTTTAGGCGAACCTACTCTGGAGCAAGCAACATAAAGTTGCCCGTGGCTAAAACATGGCGATCTTAGATCAACACCACAAAACTTTAAACACTGTCCCTGTGATTTATTAATGGTAATTGAAAAAGCTAGCCAGACTGGAAACTGTAGTCTTTTAAAGTTGAATTGAAGATCAGTTGGGATTAGAGGTATCCGTGGAATAAAAATTATTTCACCTTTTCCTTTTCCAGTTAAAATGACTGCCCAGATTATATTTTTCATTACTTTTGTCACACACAATCGTGTCCCATTGCAGAGTTTTGGTGGATCTAAATTTCGCAATAAAATGATTGGAGATCCTATTTTAAGTATAAGGCGATGTTGTGGCAATCCAGCTGGATCAGGTGAATTTAGGAATTCCGTTGGATAATTGACGGCTTCGTCAGCATCCACTACGGTATCAACCGATTTATATTCAATCACGTCTCCTGGAAGCATGGCTAGTATCTCCTTGTTAATTTCATTAACATCATCGTTCTTAGGAGCAAGAATGGCTCTTTCTCGCAACCATTCTAAATTTTTATAATTTTGATTAACGTTAGGATAGACTGCTTGTATCATATCGCGGACAGTTTTCACCGATACACATAAATCTGATGACAATTTTATCATACCAGATGCTTCAATAACTAATCTATCTTCTCCAATCTCCAAAAGTTTATTTGAAAAATTTTGAGCATTCCCATATCTTAAGAGGATTCGCATGTTTTGTTTAAAGCTAATTTCTTGGACATGATTCCATAGAACAGTATGTTTTAAACAGGCATAAATTTCATCGGTTGAAGTCGATTTTGGAATGACAGGCAGAGTTTGACGGAAGTCTCCGCACAGGAGTACCAGAGCTCCTCCCATTAAACTGCAGTTTTCTCTAAGATCTTGCGTTGAGGGCCTCAAGAGATTTTTTATGAGCCATCGTACACTCATCCCATACTATCAATTTACATTCTATAAGAACTTGTGCCTGGCCGCTTGTTTTATTTATATGACATGTGGGATTTTCTTGTCGGGATATTTTAAGTGGCAACTTAAGGGCAGAGTGGGCTGTTCTTCCTCCTTCCATTAATGTCGCTGCAATACCTGAAGATGCAACGGCTAGAGCAATTTCTCCATGAACCCTGATTTCAGCGAGAACTAAATTAATTAAAAATGTTTTCCCCGTGCCACCAGCAGCATGATACTGAAAAATGATACCTCCCTCTTGTTTATCTACTTGATCCATTATTGTTTCGTACGCGAATTTCTTATCTTCATTAAGAAGTGGCTTTTTATCCGCGATGTATGCTTCTAAGTCTAAGACATTGTAGCGAGTTTCACGTATATAATCTGGATTAAATACAACCTGTTGATCTTGTACAGGTGCGAAAAGACCAAGTTCCATCAAAGTCTTGTTAACCATGGTGATACACTTTTCCTCCAAAATAATCAAAGTTTTATTAAAAATGTCGGAGTTGAACGTAATATCCAATGTAGGATTTTCACTTCGAACTTTAGCCAGTATATCCTCACTCTTGATTCTTTATATTTTTCCCATAATGTTTTTGGGTTAGATGGATTACAGGAGGTTATTTAGATGGCAAACAAAATTCGGATTTGTCCTGGAAGAGAAATCAAACTGGCCTCTCGCAATGAGTCATCCCAGTGTTGATCTCCTTCTAGCAACCCTAAATTATAGCAATCTTCTCTGAATGTCTCACATATTTCTCCGTTTACCGTTCTTAATTCTGCAAATGAGCGAGGTCCTCTAATGGTATGTAGAAGCATTCTTAAAAAATAACATTCGGCGTTGTTAGGATGGACTGTGTAGACTCGGCCCAATGCGTCACATGAATAAATATTATTCTCAGGATCAAAGTTGCCCATTTTTCTTCTACAAAAGACTTTCCTTGATGTATTCCACGTATAATATCTCGGCAATTTTGAATACAATAGTGTTCTTGCAAAAGTATCCTGCTGGCATAGTTGGAAAAATGCTGTTTCTATGACAGCAAAAAAGTAAACAAATTACATACATACAAACAAACACTCTCCTTTATATATATAGAAGTAGATATACAGCGGCGGGGAGGAGAGCCAACGAGGGGTTGCCATAGTATTAAATGAAGCGGTAGGAAGAAGCGTAGTCATCATAGAGCAGGTAACGGATAGATTATTACTAGTAGAGATAAAAGCAGAACCGACGAACCTGGTTATTATTCAGGTATATACGCCACCGAGCAACCATAAGGAAGAAGATGTCGATAGGATATACGATCACTTAGAGGACATAATCGCGGGTGTTCCTGCAGGCAAACATTTGATAGTGATGGGAGATTGGAATGCGACGGTAGGCGAAGGAAGATTTAGTGATGAGGTCGGGGACTACGGTTTAGGAAAGAGGATTGAACGCGGGGAGAAAGCAGTTGAGTTCTGCTGGAGACGGGGGTTAGTCATCCCCAAAACTTGGTTTAGAGACCATTAAAGATGCAGGTTTACATGGAAAATGCCTGGTGACTCAGAAAGGTATCAAATAGGTTACATTCTGGTTAGACACATGTTTAGGAACAGTGTGATAAATTCGCACAGCTTCCCGGGAGCGGGTGCGGACTCTGACCACAATTTAGTTGTTATGAAATGTAGCGTCCGTTTCAAAAAGATAAGGCAGGGGCGGCGAGTTAGAAAATGGAATGTAGAAATATTAAATGGATTGAAAAGGAAGGAGTACAAACAGGCGGTAGAGGAAATCATGGAGGATGCTAAAGAGCTAAGTACTATCAAAGAAAAATGGGTAAGTATCAAGGAAGGGATGTCTAAAGCCGCCAAAGACAATATTGGAACCGGTAACCGTTAAAGGCGGGGAAAATAAAAGTTGGCACAGGAAAGATCCCAGGGAGATGGAAGGAATATATAGAAAAACTGTATAGTAAAGAACTTCGACCAACAAAGTTGGACATTGAAAAAGAATATGACGCAGAGGAAGATAGCTTAGGTCCAGGCATACTGGACGATGAGATAGAAAGGGAGGAAGAAAGTACTAAGAGATGAAGAGTAGGAGTAGGAGTCTGGATTCTTTAGGAGGCAGAAAATGTTTCATTTAGTAGCTGTGTCCAGCCAAAAACCTACCTTAACCGGTAGATTACCTAATAATAATAATAATAATATATATATATATATATATATATATATATATATATATGAAAAAACAATAACCACAGTAATCAACCCGAAGGTCGGTTTGGTAGGTGATGGTAGATTTCACCCAGAACTGTGGCCAACGGCGTGTGTGTAGGAGGGCTAGTTCCTATCTATGGGGCGGTTATGGTTTCTCAGGAAGTTTTAGTACCCGTAAGATGCCATAGTTTGGGTGGAACTAAGGGTTCCTAAATCTTAGAGTCCCGGGAATCAAACCCGGGCCCTACGAGCAATAGTCGAACGCTCTACCCCTGGATTACCACGACTCATACACACATAAATATACATATATGTATATATATTATTTTTTTATTATTACGTAATACACCGGTTACGGTAGGCTTTTGGATGGACACAACTCCTGAATAAATATTTTGTGACTCCTAGCAAAACACAAAATCCCTCTCTACATCAGGTCCCTCTTCATCTCTGAGTACCTTCTACCTGCCTTCATCCCGTCCAACATCCCTATCCTGTTCCTTCCCTTTCCTCGTTTGCCCAACATTCTCCCCTCTATCACAGTCTAAAACATCCCACTGCCGGTTAATACCACCTTCATCCACTTTTCCTGCCTCCTAAGAATGATTCTCAACAAACCCCTGTCTTCGCCCCCATATACCAAGTACTTCCTCATTTGTTTTCCTCTCTGTTCATTTCACCTTCTCCATTCTTCTCCACACCCACATTTCAAAAACCTCCAGTCTACGTCTATCTTCATGCTTCAATAGCCACATTTCCGCGCCGTACATACCTACACTCCATATGAAGGTTTTTACGAGTCTTTTCTTGATATCCTTACCCAACGTCCCTGTCATCAACTCCCTCCTCCTTGTGAAAGCCTCTTTGCCCAGCGCAATTCTACTTCTTACGTCCCTACTACTTTGACTGTGTTGGTCCAAAATACTACCGAGATACGTAAACTTTTCTATCTGCTATAGTTTTTGCCCTCCTATTTTAATGCTTAGGTTAGCCTTTTTCTTTCTAGAAAATCGCATAACCTTTGTTTTATTAATATTGATTTTCATCCCATACCTGTCGCACTGAATTTCCAATTCACTCAGTAATGCTTGCAACCCCTTGGCAGACTAACCAACTAAAGCTTGGTCATCACCAAACCTAACTGATTTTATGAATTCCCCACCCACTTTCATTCCTACCTCCAGTTCTTCCCAAGCCTCTTTGATCATTTCCTCTGCACCCAGGTTGAACAGCAACGGTGATAATGGGCAACCATGCCTTACACCTATTCCTAGCACTGCCCATCCGGACTCCCCGTTCCCCACCTGCACCTGAGCAGTCTGAGACATGTACAGGTTGAGGATTAGCCTCCTTTCCCTACAATCTATTCCTATTTTCTGCAATATACTCATTAGTTTTTCCCAATTCACTCTATCAAACGCTTTTTCGAAATCTACGAAACAGGCAAATACCTCCTGGTTGTGTTCTATATTCCTCTCGATTAATAGTCTCATTACTGCAATGGCATCACGCGTACCTCTCCCCTTTCTAAACCCAAACTGATCATCCCCTAAGTAATCATTTACCCTACTCTCTAACCTTTTGTTTTTGATCCTGAGAACAACTTTAGCTGCGTGGGATATCAAACTTTTTGTCCTGTAGTCCTCGCATGATGTAGCCTTTACTTTTTTCGAAATAGCAACTAAAACTGATCTCACCAAGTCTTCCGGCCATATTCCTTCCTCGTAAATACTACGAATCAGCCCATATAGCCTCTTCCTCCCACATTTTCCTAAGCCTTTCAGAAGTTCCGCTGGAATTTTATCCACCTCCACGGCCTTATTTAGTTTTATCTCCCTTAGTGCCCTTTCTATCTCATCGTCGAGTATGCCTGGACCTAAGCTATCTTCTTCTACGTCATGTTCCTTTTCTATATCTAACTTTGTTTGTCGAGGTTCTTTACTATACAGTTCTTCTATATACTCCTTCCATCTCTCTTGGATCTTTCCTGCGTCAACTATTACCTTACCCGCCTTATCTCTAACTGTTAGCATAGCTCTTCCTTTTTTACTTCCCGATAAAGATTTAACTTTACTGTAAAGCGCACCAATTTAACCCTTCCTCTGCAAACTTTCGATATCCTCGCCTGCGTCTTTCACGATGCTTCTTTTGCTTTATTTGTTGCCTGCGTCAATTTATTGTTTAATTCTTTGTACTTCATTTTGCCTATCTCTGTATTTACATTCTTCCATTTTCGCCGCTCATCCATCTTTGTAATCATCTCATCCGTGATCCATGGTTTCCTAGTCCTTTTAGCGTTAACGGTTCCAATAGTGTCTTCTGCGGCTTTCGATAACCTTTTCCTGATACATTCCCATTTTTCTTCGATAGTACTAAGCTCTTTGCCATCCTCCATGATTTCCTCTACCGCCTGTTTGTACTCCTTGCTTTTCAAACCTTTTAATGCTTCTACATTGCATTTTCTAACCCGCCGCCCCTGCCTTATCTTTTTGAAACGGACACTACATTGATATATATATATATATATATATATATATATATATATATATATATATATTTATGTATATAGATATTCATATATATACTTATGTGGAAGACGGAGCTAAATTCTGTCAAAATTATTTAGAAATAATCTTATGAGTGTTCTTTTTATGTGTACTTATATTGTTTGTTGTTGTCCAAGGTTTA
The DNA here is from genome assembly GCF_022747635.1 of Hetaerina americana. Lineage (NCBI taxonomy): Eukaryota > Metazoa > Arthropoda > Insecta > Odonata > Calopterygidae > Hetaerina > Hetaerina americana. The sequence goes on along the minus strand of NW_027286996.1, from coordinate 96,579 downwards.
TGTGTATGCAAAAATATTTTGTGTGTGCGTGTGCGTATTTGTGTGTGTGCACACGCTTTAAACGAAAAAAATGCATCTAAGTTATTTCTCATCAAAAATAGTATTAATAGAATATATTGAACTTCGTATACAGCCAAAAGAAAATTAAAATTTTTTGGCAAATACAATTGTAAACGTGGCATTAAGCATTTTATGGTCGACATATGTATTTATTTTTCTCTTTAATATATGTGTGTCTCGTTTAATAATTTCTTTTCGTCTCGCTTTTGATGAAAGAATAATTGAATAACACGTTCCATCTTTGGCGTGAACTTCGAGGAAGCCTATTCGCCAACCCTTCGCCGCCTTGCGCTATGTGAGAGAGATGATTCCCTTGTAATTTCGTCGCTCACGTGTGTGCGAGCATCGTTTTGAGGAAGGGGAAGAGACTGCGGTTGAAATGTCGTCGAACTCGGAATGATTATCCGGAACCGAAGCGATTTTGGGAAAGTTTTTAATTAAAGATTTTGGCAAAGGCTGGGAGAGAAAGTTAAACTGGTGGCGAGGTATAAAGCTCCAGATTCCAATTAGCGAGAAAGACAAAAGTTGGAAAGAATTTTGAAGTCTAACAGTAGGTAACTCATAAAAGGCACGTCAGAAACACTACAAAATAACGGATACGGAAATGTTCGGCCGTTCAAGGACAAAGGATTGGATAAAAATAAAAGTAATGGAAAAGTGTTCAAGGTGAATGCTCAAAGTTCAAAACTGATTCAGAAATAATTTCTCTCATACCTCGAATATCATCGCAACGTTCGAGAACAAATTAACAAAAATCAGTAGAAAAGATTACATATATCTTAATGGAATATTATGATCACTTTAAATTAATATAACATACATTTGAACTATTGTAGAACAGAATGATTCATTACAGGGAAAATTGCTTTTCACATATGGGTTGATATAGGAGGAGGTAGACCTCCCTAAGCATATTAAGAATGTTTTTCTTCCTTGAGGAAAAAGTGATCTATTCGTGAGCAAAATTATATCGCCGGTGGAAAATCCTCAATGTTTGAATAAGCAGCAAAATTGAAGGGGAATGGATAGCAGCAGTATCAGCTAAAATCACAACTTCTTTAATGAAAAATATCGAAAAATGTTCAAGAAAATAACTACTGAACTTACATAATGATCCGGGTCTGGACTGAGGGCAGGAAATTGCCTCTGAAATACCCTTAGACAAGCTATTCATTCATGCAAATTTCAAGAGAGCTGCTAAATTTCCCGGAACGCCGGCTGAAACGAAGTCTTTAAAGTATTTGAAACCAAAGTATTTAATTTCCCATCTGACATTTCTCACGTTACTCTAAAATAGAGTATCGGTAGCATTTAGATTTAGAGTGGCATGAATTGGTTTAAAGACAAACGAATCCATTGGAAATGGGGTAACGTGCTTAGTTTTGCTTTGCTAGATTACGAGGGATAAAAGAACCTTGTGCTCCGCAAAGGTACTAAAGTTAAGTTGAATTTACACAAGACTCGAACTAAGCATAACTGGAAGTTTACTACGATGTTAAACACGTTCTTTCGTAACAGTATTATAATCTAATGAAACGATCAAATGGAAACCACTAATTGTATAAATTTCTCAAAGCGGTTTTTGAACCTGTGCACTTTAAAGATATACTGACGAAAATTGATTTTATTCCATGCTCAGTTTTTAGTGCGGTACTCAGCTAAAGATCCTTTTCCTGAATTCGTCAGCATTTATCTCTCCACACAAGTTCTTTTTCATACATGCCAATAGCTCTTTGTTCATCGTCGCATGCATTCACTTTTTTTGATTAAGTTGTTTAGTGAAGCAAAATGAAGTTGTGCTAAAGCACCAATCTCTCGCGAGCACTCAAATTGAAGACACTCCAAGTGAGCATCAGAAAATGGTCAATAGGATATTATTGCCGCCCTCCGCGGGGTAACGTCCCGTCGGCCAATCCAAGGGTCGCGGGTTCGATTCCCGCCTAGGTGGGTTTCCTCCACCTAGGTATTGGGTGTTTGTAATCGTATCCATTGCTTTCACTGTGAATAGTCAGATGCAAAGGCCAAAAAGTGTTGTTTTTGGACTGAGGCTAAACAAATAAATATGTAGCACCAGCTTTAAGGAAAGCATAGTCTAGTAGGTTCAAATTAAGGACCCTTCAAATTCAACGGCGGAGGTTAATTTTCTTATCTATATTACAACGAAAACGTTTTTCAACTACGGCGTCCTCATCCTATCAGTAATGGATATAATGAGAGAATTCCTCGGTGAGCTTCGAGTATTTCATTCAACAAGGAAGTCAAATTCAATTCAAAGAGTTTAGAAGTTTCTTCGGGAGGCTATTGACACACACGTCAAGGTCATTAAAGGTAAATCCCTTCATTACAATATTACTTTAAACCGGCTGAAGGTTAGATATTAATATCATTTTTAACTTAAACATTTAGCATGGGGAAACCTGAACACTCGTTCCTTTACCCTTAATTTTTTAAGGTGAAGCACTAGTGAAATGTAATGGAATTAAGAAAGTAAAATCCGTTCACAAAGTCAGAGATACGAAGTGGAAATTATAAATACACTCATAGAATATTCAGGAAAGATGGATGAGATACATTGAGAGAGAGAGCTACGTATATGATAAGGGTATCAGGCCAGCAAGTTTAGACATAAAGGAAGAGTATGATGTAAGTTAGGACAGCTTCGCCCAAAGCCAACTTACTTACGTGATACAAAATCTTATTAAATCATTTAAGTAAATTAAATCTAGCAATATCGTCGGAACGGATTAAATCCCCGGGGAACTACTTGAAAGTTTAGGAAAACGTGGGAGAGTTTTTATGGGTTAATTTGTAGCATGTATGAATTTGACCAGAAGATTTCCTTAAATAAATATTAGTCAACCCCTCTCTTTTTGGATGCAAGGCAGCCGTAAATGAAGATTACAGGACAGTAAGTGTGTGTGACTCAGGTCAATCCTCAAAAGAATCGAAGCAGAGGGAAAATGATTGCTCGGGCGAAATCAGTCGGAGCTGAGGAAAAGGAGGGAAAGGCGTGAAAACATAAGAGCAATGAGTTCAATGATGGAAAGATGTAAATATAGAATAAAACAAGGATGCATTTATTTCTTTCGTCGAATTTGAAGTTGAAATATTGTTTAGTAAGCCAAGCAATTGCAATTATTGACTGGAAAATTATAGAATAAGTGTGATAGATATGGTAATACAATTAGAAGTAAGAAAACAATGTCAATATGCCATCAAGAAATACAAAGGCTTAAAATTGTAGATTGGGGACATAAACTTGAAGAGGGAGAACAGTTCGTCAGTTCAGTAAGTGTTGTCTAAGAAAGTGGACATAGTATTAAAGACATTATAAATGTAATTGCGTCAGGAAAAGAAAATTGTACAACAAGGATTTTATGGTGAAAAACCTAATTAGAGTTGCAAAGAAAAGACCCGCAAAAACTTAATATGATGCGCAAATTGTCATAGAGACTCGGCCGATAAGACAAAGGGGATAAACGTAAACTTGTTAGCTGCGAATAAGGAAAATAGTGAAAAGAATAAAATATACTAAATGGAAAATAATGATACATTTCTAGGAATGGCAGGGGAAGAAAGAGGTTTTTTACGAGAAATTTCGACAAGGAAAGAAAGGTGGACGCTTGGTTTTTTTTGATCGTTGGACGAAATGTTGAAGGCTGTGGCAGAAGAGAGATTGTTAGGCAGGCTAACCAGCAAAGAATAAAGGTGCTCAGGTCACCTGACGTACCCATAAAAAAGTACCATGCTCTCTTCCATGGCTCAAATTTTTTCTAAACCCTATTTATTTCTAATCGGCCAAAAGCTATCCTTTTCTCGTAGAGATATTTATGCACATTGTATTGGAACTATTATACTCAGCGATCCTTCATTCATATTTTATTTTCCTCTCCTACCGCCTACTCATGAATTTTCACAGGAATCAGCTACATATTTTTCAAAAAAACGTGTTACCTTTGTGGTATTTAATTTAGAATAAAGGGAACATCTTTTTTTGGAAAAAAAATTACAGAAACATTCCCTTAAAACTACAAATTTAATTTCATTCACTATGATCCCTAATTATAATTGGAGGCTATCACGACTGTCATTTCTGAATATATATTTATAGGCTCATAAAAGATTTTTCCAAAAACAAAATCTGTTGACTTGCCAGTGCAAATTTCGCATAACTATGGGGTTCTTTAGTCATTATGAAAAGAAAAATGGATACACCCCCACACGCCTGAAGCCAAGGAATAATTCGAGTAATGCGAAGACCTTCCCATCAGTTGGGACGGTACGGGGAAGTGCGTTTTGCAATTCGCTAGAAATTATCTTCATTTCCTATTTAAATAAGGGTGAAGTGAAACAAGAATATTACAATTAGACCGTTTGAAAATCAGAATGCAAGAAAAAATGTTCACGATCAGCCCACTAAATTATTATTATTAAATAAACCTCAGTTGGTCTCGGTAGTCCACGGGGTAGGGCGTTGGGTTACTGATCAGAGGGTCCCAGGTTCGATTCCCGGGCAAGTCACTCTGGGCACCTGCAGCTCCTCCCAAGCTATGTGATTTTTCGGGTACCAGATCTTACTGGGAAACCATAACTGGCACAAAGGAAGGAACTGGCCCCCCTACCCTAATGTGTGAATTTCATGCGCCGTCGGGCTTAATACTGGGAGAACTCTACCATCACCTACTAAACCGACCTTCGGGTTGATTGCTATGTTTATGGTTTTATATAAACCTCAATTCTATTAGGCAATTGTCCTGATGGCAACTGTGAGGTCTGGTCAACTGTCACTCTTACAATGCACATACATACGTACCCAAGAAAAACAGATATGAGGCAAAATGCTCTTATACACAATGACACTTAAAGATTACCAACCGCGCCTTTACCATCATCACACAAGGGTTAGGTTCACACTATGCGAGCACATACTATCCACCGTCCATCGGAATACTCCGTCCATAATCACGCACTCTTCAATTTCATATGCCGTTCAAAATCACGCTAAGTTAACACATCATTCACTTTTGCAATACAACTTCTAATGCCGTCCACATCACATACAAACACTATTTTAATAAGTACAATAGTATAAAAATCAGTGATGAATGACGTTTTACCACCCAGTGGCTGCTTTAAAATTATTTTTGAAACTTCTAAAATTGGATGGAAAGGGCTCAAAGAAACCTCCAGGCAGCTGGTTCCAATCAATAATAGTTCCATTTTAAAAAGAGTATTTTTTCTTATTTGTTTTTTACGTTCTCATTTTTATTTTGAATCTATGGTCGTTTTTTCCCTTAAAGTTAGGCTATTCTATTTCTTCCCATAAATCTTCCCACGCTTCGTCATTTTTAACAATTCTATACATCGCACCTAACCTACTCCTTTTTCTTCTATTTTTCAAACTCTCCCATTTCTGTATATCCAACATTTCCGTGACACTATCTGTCATTACGTACCTTCCGAGTACATGTCTTGCTCCCTTTCTTTGAACTTTTTCCATCATTTTAATATGTCCCACATCATATGGATCCCATACTATGGACGAGTATTTTACGATAGGGCTAACCAGCACCTTTAATGCTTTTTCTTTTGTGACTACGCTACTTCCATTTAAACTTCTCATTACCCAATGCAATACTTTAAATGCCTTCCGTCGCATATAAATGACCATTGTCCATCACGACAAAGCATCATCTCACTCCGTCCACGGGCGTCTCTATCCGCGGTCCTGGCCGCAAGAAAGGTGGATATACGATTCCTTCCCCATCCCCCCACTCACCCCATTACATCCCCCGAAACAGACTTTCATAGAGATACTCATGCATACTCGATACCTCTCCGATGTGAAGAAATGACTGGCATGGAGACGAGTATTGCGTAAACATGTATATGTGAAGATTTGGGAGAATCTCATTACCTAGAATGAATCAAACTCTAGAGCAGCGTTGGACATAGCATCTGACCAAAATCCTTAATGGAAAATATAGTGAAAAATGAAATTCGTCCATCCTGAAAATCAGGTAATTTTCATTTCTGTGATTGATTTTCCAAATCAAGCGAATTTTGTGAAAAAATGTTTATTTGAGGGAAATTTTTAGACATGAAAGCCATTATTAACAAGAGGATAATTTGAAAAGATTGTGCAAAGCCTGGGAGTTGACAAATCATGGATCAGTGGAGACCAGAACTTTCACACACCGCTTTTGCTAATATGGCCGCATCAACATTTTTTAAATCACTCGTAAACCGTTCAAAATTAAGGCGCAGATTCATCGTAATGCTCATGAAGTTTATTTTTAGTCACCTGAGGCGATTTGCCTTTCTTTTAATAATATTTAACAGGCACAAATTCTCCTCCACTGAGTTTCTGGAAACCGCTCAACTTATAAAGACCGCTACACGCAGCGAAATAAAGCGATCCGGCTGGAACTTGAAGTGTGCTCCTTTAAGATATGCCAAAAACTATGGTACGAACAGTACTTACGGTACACATCAATGGTGCCGGCTACCCAGCCTCTCTGGCTTTGTGCGTTATTTTCATAAAACCACTCGTAAGGTACGAAAAGGCAACTTTTGCTTAATTCTGATGTTCGCACCATCCAACAATTTGCTGCACAGGGAGCAGATATATTATTTTCATAATATTTATTTGCCATTATGGATCTACTAACATGCTATACACAATAAACCATTAGTGGACAACTGTCTTCCCAAACAAGGCGGACACTTCAAGGATCATAGTATGATGCAAGGGGAATAGAGGGCGCTCGGCACGGATGGAATTGTTAACACACTACGCGAAATGGAAGGGGAGCAATAACACACAGGGAAGGAACCGCGGCAATAACGACCATGAAACGCGCGACTAATCAACTCAGTTTTCCACTAAAGTTAGAGTTTGCGCTTGTTAATTAACTCCCCGATTCCTTCCCGAGCGCGACGAAATGTATACGAGCGGCAAATAGGCGTCCGTGGCGACGTGCGATGAGCACACACGACGAACGCGAACCCCCATCGCTTCCCCTGCCCCGGTCGCCCTCACCAAACCACCCACCCTTCCCCATTCCCCCCTACGCGGTCAGAAAGGGGAGCAGCATCCTAAACATGCGTCGAGCCTTCGAATTCATTTCTGACAACGATAATGAGTTGAAACTCAGGAGGGTTTAATGCAACAGGAGCACGATTTCCCCGGGACGAAAACCCAAGGTTTGGTTTGGTACGACAGCACGCAAAAATGGAGCAAAAAGGACCGAGTCCCACCAACGATAGAGCGGAAATGAGTGGAGGAAGTGTCGCTATTGCCTCGGCACATCACGGATTTTTTTGAAATCACAAGCGTGTTTTCATTACATTTATCATTGGTCACATTTATGCGTTGGCTCACTTGCGATGGGATTTCCAGCGATTGAGGCACGTTCTGCAAATGCTCACTTTTTCCAGTATTTGTTTCATTCTTTTATCGTCTTTCTAACTTTGTGACCAATGTCATGCTTGAACGCAACCTCATTTATTCTTATGATCTACACGTGTTAGTTGACTGAGATGGTGGAATAAGATAAATGAAATTGGAACAGGAAAAAGAGCAAAGAAAATAATTGAGAATCAGAGATCCTTACACCCTCATGCTGCCCACTAATTAAAAAATATTCAGATAAACTAGCACCTCGAATAAAAGAATAGAGATAAACATTAAAAAATAGGTACATCTCTTATAGAAATACCGGGGATATGTTAAGAAAATGAATGGCCAACCTTAAATAGCATTACCTCTGCAGTTCAGTCCGAGAAGGGCAATGGAAGTCGGGGTCGATGTGTAATAGCATTTGCTGTACCTAAACGGCGTGCACGGAGCTCGGACCGCTGGCTTCATCGTTAATCGCCTCGCACCACATTCTTAATCCGGCATTGAACTCAATTCCGCTCTCCATAGGCCCAAAAAGCCCTCTCGGCCCATCTTCCCCCGTCTCACCCCATTCCGCCCCTCCCCCCTTTTACCAACACCTGTCAACTCCCACCCTTCACCCCCCTGCCTCGCCAAATTAATCGACCCCGATCCGTTTCCCAATTCGCCTCCTTTGAATTTTGCCCCCCCCCAACCCGCGGATTCGAGGACCCCCCCCCGCATTCCTCGAATCTGCGAGCGGGAGGTTCATCAACCCTTGGCTCTCTCCCCCCCACCCGCTGGAGCCAAGATGCGTGGTCCCCACCGACCGGAGTTACCAGAGATATTGTATTTCCCTTCACTTTGAATTTTTTCTCAATTTTCACTTCCCCATAAAAGTGCAACGATGCTTCCATATATATTTTTAGACTCCTGCTAGTTTAAAAAAATTGACATTATGAAAGAAGTAGAGGTAGCTTAAAGTGAAGTATTAGAGCATTGGAATATTTTCAATACGAGTAACGAACGACTAAATTTTCAAACTTTATTTCAAATGATTGCACGCAAGATGAAATAATTTTTATGGTCATAAATTCCCTAGATTCTAGTCACGTGAGTCAAAATGCAAAATGACGACATGAAAAAGGCACTTAATTTTAATCAGACAAGTATATATTAAAAATATAAAAATGAATGCCTAGATTCCGAGGCATTTACTCTGGTGGACCGCAATATAAAGACCCCTGAGCATCGTGGAAAGATCAACGTTTTCCCAATCATACGGTGGTCCTCAAGTTTTACAGAACATGGGATCTCCTCTCCGTTATAATGCAAGGTTTGGGAAACGAAGGCACTTCTTAGGCCAAAACAAACGCAACGGCTGAGTCAGCAGCAGAAAAGATACATATACTATAGCAAAGAATGAATACCGACTTTTTAGGTGCAAAGCTTCTTCGATTTGACATGATGAGGGAAATAAATGCCATAAAAAGGAAAATAAGTGAAACGCAATCCGATTCCCCCGTGCCTGCTTGCGCCCGGGAGCTGAAGGGTACATCCGTGTACCTGCAACCCTACCAGTTAAAATAAGGGTTTCATTGCTCCGACCCATTTGAAAATTTCAACGCTCAGATTTTCGTCTCTTGGAGGCTCGCCGCAATTCAGGGGTTCCGGCGAGGGGGCCGTCAGGCGTGCGCCGCCCCTGCTCCGAAGTGCACTTCTCGGGCAGAAAAAGAAGCGCCTGAAGGAGGTGGGGCAAAGGGGTGGGTAAGGAGCCGATCGATTTCATTTTGGCGGTGGCGTGTGCCCTCCAAGGATGACATACGAGCCACCTGTGCGTGAGAGGGGGAGGGGAAGCGGGGACAAAGGGGATGGGGAGTACCTCTCCACCCTCATCTTTCGGCACCCTGCCTCCTGGGGACGACCCTTATTTCCACACCCCCCACAACCCAACCCCGGTGGTGCGGGAAGATGGGGGAAACAATCAACGCGGGGATCGGTGGGCTGGGCGATATCGCTTACAAGCAGAGACTTAACAGGGCCTGACCGAATTGAAAGTGTACTTTTCCCCATATTTCAGCTTTCTCGTTCCTACGAATCATCTTAGCCTCTCCAACAAGTTAATCACGCAAACTCTGAACTCCATTTCATCACGAGTTATGCCATGATCTCGTGAAATATCGCCTCATTGTACTTACAATGCAATAATTTCAGAGTGTAAAAAATCATTCGCCTTGACCACGGGGATTCGAACACGGATACCATAATATCCTGCCGAGTGCTTTAACCAATTGGAAAGCTATCGACGCGTCCTCTTAAACTCTGATATTTTGGGAGCTTTAAAGGAACAAGATGTTGTGACGAAATACCTTGTAATTTTAATGAAAATAAATATCCGGTCCCACATAAGAAGAGTAAGATTGTTAAGGAACGAAATACAGAATTAGCATGACTTTCTTCAAGCTAGAGGCATCTTTATTTTGCAAAATAACAGACACAGGAAAATATCAATTTTATGAAAGTATTACCTAAAATAAAGATAGATAGATAGATAAAGGTTCTATTGGTTCTAACAGTATTGATGGATTGATAGAATATAATATATATTTTTTAATTCCATGTGATAACTACAGAATGTTTGTTAAATATTTATTACTAGGCATTATATTCCCATTTAATGCATAGATCAATATGCCTCGGCATTGCCTTCTACACATATAATACCATCAACTTTTTCAATCGTATTCAAATAACCACTTGGTATGAAATCAGTCGAAATGTTTTACACTTTTATCATTTGTGTTTCATGGGTAGGAGTTGTTATTTTGTACAGTTTCCAAACGGTGACTATTTTAAATGTATTCCGTACGAAATGTTTAGCGAAAGGTTCACACAACAGAAGTCTCTGAAAATAATTTCTACTACATTACTCTTCACAAATAATTAAGCAGTTTCAATTCGTCAATTATTTTTTCATTCGATAGAATGAGCGACGTTTGCATAAGGGTGTCATCTGTTTACACGCCAATGCAGTAAACAATTTTAAAGATTCAATACTCATGATACGACTACCAAATAAATGTAAAAAAATCATGCGTAATTTATTTAACCTAGAAGGAGAATGTATAGGCAGGCTTTTGAAAAATAGTGATGACGTTTTCGTGTTACTTGTCGCAGAGAATATTAACTATTTCAAACCTACTCATGGGGTATGCTGCCCTAATTGCATACATTAATCTCCATCATGATTGACAATGATTGCCGATGTTGACTTCATTTAAGGGTGTACTAGGGACGAAAAACCGGCGCTCCGAATTGATCCCATGAATTTGAGCATTTTTTCCGTGGTGGATCCTCATCATCAATTAGAATGGACATAGGGGTTGTACTGACTTCGAGATCTGGTTACTTCAATTGCTGAGAACTTATTTTAGGGCAGAAATAATAGTCCAAATATACTAATACATTAAATGCTATCGCAGAATGAATAGAAAAATCATCAACTTGAGTCATTAGTCGTAGAATTTAATTGGCCATCATTTTATACCTAGGATTAGGATGTAAAGGGCCATTGTTTTCTTTAGTCTAGTTATTAAAAATATATGTGTTCGTGGTTTGCTATATGGCGCTGGGATAGAAAAATTAAATTAATGGAAACGCCAAGAAAGCTACTCCAGTGAGTACAATACAAAAATGATACGAGGGTCATCCGGAAAGTAGTACCCGTTCGTGAAATAAAGACACAAAAGTAAATATTAACAAACATAAAAAATTTTATTTGAAAGAGGATACTTTAAACTACTTCTCAACATAATCTCCAAGCAAATTAAGGCATTTGTCATAACGTGTGACAAGTTTCTGTATTCCTGCTGCATAGTCCTTCGCCGCCAGCTCATTGAGATACGCGAGGGACCCATCTTGCACAAATTTTTGCATAATGCAGATGGTGTTTAACAATTTCATGAACAATTGTTCGAGAAACATTGGGAAAATGCTCACAGATGTCATCAATTGTGACGCGCCGATCGTTCCTCACGAATTCGTCAACTGAGCTCACCAGTTGGTCTGTAATGACAGACGGTCTCCCCGAACGCTCATCGTCGTGTGTGTTCCCCCTCCCCATGTTGAAGTTGCGACACCACCGCCGAACAGACGACTCGTCCATTACATTGTCTCCATACACCTCCTTTAATTGGCGATGAATATCACATGGGCGAACGTTTCTTGCATTGAGGAATTTAATCACTGCCCTCACTTCACAACTGGCGGCGTTCTCAATTTTTTTAAACATTGTAAACAATCACAGAAACAACACAGGCAATGCTAGCGTCACGCAACTTGGCTCAGAGAAGGCAGACAAGCCACTGAAGCTATCTGACCTCGTCCAGCGGCTACTCGCGTCGTCAGCACTTCATGCGGCACGAACGGGTACTACTTTACGGATGACCCTCGTATATAGACCCAAGTAAAGGAAAATGTAGAATACGTTAGATTGTATGAAAAAACCGTGTTTGAAAACTTATTTGGCTCCAATTCCAACGCTGAACACCGGGAAGGGACAAGTTCACTTGATAAATTGGAATTAACCATTTTCATATTACATCATTTCAAAGAAAAGTAAGGATTTGGGATATATCATTAAAATGTTTCAAAACTTTTCCCCCGCAGAGTTATATCTTGAATAAATCTAAGAACCACTTGATATGCCGATGGCTCAATAAAGCATGGGCCCAATTTCGTCACATCTGCATCCCCCTCACAATACATCCCATTCCAAGGACGTCGCCTCTCGCTCATTGGTATTGAAAACATCCAAAATTAGTTTAGAATTACTCTTTGCTAAAACAAGGTTCATGCCAAGGTTTGTATGCCATCATATTTTCGTTTCTTTTCGCGTTTTTCGACACATTATTAACTGTCAAAGACGTCTGTTTCAGGAGTGCTTACGACCTGGAAAAGTCTTAAATACAGAAAACAAGTTCTGAGTTTTAACCCGTGTAAAAATATCCACCTGTTTCAAAAGAGAAGTCGCTCTCTGCCTTATTATTAAGTCAGGAGAAACTTTGCTCCCGGGAAAATGTTGGCAGAGCGAGCAGAAGACCTTGTCATATTCGCAAGACGTGATTAATTACTCATGACGCAGAGCAATTAACTGAGAGAGAGAGACAAAAAAAACGAAAAAGCAAAGCGTTGAATCTTCGCACGAGGAGAACATTTTAAAGCTTCTCAGATATCAGGAGTGACGGACTTCTTCCTTCGAGTGCTGACAGAAATGTATGAATTCACGGGAAGGCGGAGACGTTTCGAAAGACTACGTCTTTAGAAAAAATTATAAATGAGCAAATTAGAAAAACCGTTCAATGTTATTTAACTTTGAAAGTATCGTCATTGATAACGCTGCGAATTAATAATATATTTCCGCAAATTAATAAATAAAGCAATGTGAAGCTTAGGGAAAGTTAATTAATTTGCGACGAAGATCTCAAGATTGTGCACTATGGAACTCAACTACAACTTAACTGGGAGGAGGAAAAAATTCTCTTAAATTACGGATGGCATCCGGACGTTTTAAATTAATAACGCAAGAATAGATGTAAAACTTAATAATGAAATTCTTGTAGAGCAATTTAATTAACAATTGGATGGGAGTTGGACAAAAATTGACACCGAATTGATTTTAGTTTATTTTATTGTGAGACTCATTTTTCAATAATAGCTATTTTAAAACTTTCAAATGATGAAAGAGTAAACATTTATAGAATAAATGAAATTCCTTAAATTTGATTACAAAAAATTTTAAATCTTAAAATTTTAAATTGCAAAAGCTAAAATAATAATTTTTCAATTACTTTCCTCCTATCATTTACTCAAAATATGTCGCTCACATTAGATGGCAATTATAAAAACGGGATGGAGAATTAATTCCTTAATGCATCAACTCCTAATGAAGATAACATGAAGGGAGTTTTATGACAATGGGAAGGGGTTCGTCACATTTTTATGCAACATTAAAAACAGGCTAAGGCTATGTAATAAAAGAAATTTTTTAATGATAATAGATCACACTATAGTAAATATTGATTAAAAGTAAATGAAATAGACTAATAGATCAAGGCCCATGGAATTTAATTCACTCAATGCAGTGTCGTAAATTTAACACTCAGATAAATTGCGTTATTCCGGACTTAAAAAGACTAAAGAGAAAGGAAAATAATTATCTCACGATGCATGCCGTAAGATTAATTGCTAAGGACTAATATCATTTTCACCCGGACTCAATGATGTTGGCAATCAATAATTATAATTAAAGAAAAAATAGTAATGAGTACTTGAAGTATTCTTTAGATAAGAAAGCTTAATTTGACGCTGATTATTTTATGACTCTTATTCTACCTTTTTCCTTGATTTCAATCGTCTAAATAATCCTATCGTCACTCCGTCAAACACATTACAGGATAAAGCTGTAACACAGTGAATGAATATTAATTGTAAGGCAATAAAATTGCAAGGAAAGGAAAAATTCGAATAAGTCAAATATTAAAAAGCTGACATACTAGGGATGGTAAAACTTGTTCGAAGTCAACGGGGCTTTAAAAGGGTTTAAATGGTGTTGCTGCAGGGTTTACCTTTAAGTTTCAGCACAAGGGAAACGTGTACTTTTTGGCATTCGTTAAAAATTTGTGATGTTAATTCTTTGCTTATTATTTGAAGGCATTCCTAAGCACCCTTAATATGTAGAAACATATCCATTTATATAGAAACAGATATAAGGAAAAAGGATAGGAATACACAAAAAGGACGAACACAATAGAGGTGAGGAAGGCGGAATCGAACGGATCACAAGAGTAAAAATATTTCCGGGAGTCGAACACCGGATCTTTCCACTTTCCGGGAGGATGCTCTTAACCACTTGAGCTATCGAGGAAACCCCGAGATCCGTGGGTCTAATACATCGCCAAGCGCCCCGATTCTTTCGCCAAGAGATGTCGTCAGGGGGCTGTTTCACCCACCAAAGGAGAAATAGACAATACACAAGAGGAAAGGACAGTGGGTTAGAATTCATACAACATCATACAGGAAAGGAAGTGCGTTTCATGGCACGCATAACCAGAAGAAAGAGATGAGTCACATTGGCCAAATACCGACGGCGTGTGAAATTCACACTTCAGGGTAGGGAGGCCAGTTCCTTTCGCTGTGCCGGTTAAAATTTTTCCCAGGAAAACCTGGTACCCGAAATATCACATATCTACCAGTGTGGAGCAGCAGGTGCCCAGGGTGCCTCGCCCCGGAATCGAACCCGGGACCCTCCGATCAGCAGTCCAACGCTGGGCTACCGCAACCCATATATATATATATATATATATATATATATATATATATATATATATATATATATATATATATATATATATATATATATATATATATAAAATATCTTCGAAATGGAACGCTCTTCGGCGACACACAAATATATAAAAACACAGATGTAGATTTTTAGAATATAGAGACACAAAGAAAGGACACTCACTTTAACGTTTCGACAGCACGGCTGTCGTCTGAAGACGACAGCCGTGCTGTCGAAACGTAAAATAACAAATTGTGAGTGTCCTTTCTTTGTGTCTCTATATTCTAAAAATCTACATCTGTGTTTTTATATATTTGTATATATATATATATATATATATATATATATATATATATATTCAACATTTATACATCTAGTCACAAATAGTAGCAATTTTCCCTGTACTTTGGCATTTTTTTGTTCGTTATAATTACTCTTTTGTATAAACGTCTTTTGTCTTTGTAACATTCACCATACTGGAATTATTGTCATAAATATGTTGAAATCAAAAAAGATTCACGGAGGGCACGTATGTATTGATGTCCTTTCGTATGAAATGTTCTAGCATAATTTGTATTTACAACAAACAATGAAATACTACTGCTATATCTAACTTATTCAATTTGGGAGCGGTCCGATCAATTAGTTCCCAAAATCGTTCACGGCTCTCGCCACACACTTGAGATTTGAGGGAAGAAATGCAACGTCAATTTTGCAGTTGAGGCCAAATGTAAATATATTGTAAATAAACTGCCGTAGGCTACAGGCAAGGGCATTTGCAAGGCTAATATAAAACGACTTGATATGAAGAGGTAATCAGTTGAAAATATGAGGAGAATGAGTTAATGAAATAGCATTCGTACGAAGCGCTTGTTAAATTTACTGTCCCGGAAGATGGGCATGGGAGGTTTCTGGAAGATGGGTATAAATTACTTGAGGAAGAGGAATATAAACCAATTAATTCTATAAAAACGAGCAAAAAGAGTTGTCGGACATGAAACATTCTATGGAGGACTAAATAGGGAACAAATAAATGCGGTAGAATAGGTAACGCAAGTTAATTGAAGGGTGCTATGAAAGGGGGTATTTTGATGTATCCTCCTTTCACCATCCATGTTCAAAACACAAACAATGATGATAGAGCCAATTATTTTTCAAAACATTCATGCAGATTTCTTTCACCTCATTTTTTTCACATCTGGTGCACTGAAACCCCCTGTCACGCCTACTTTAGGTGGCTCACGGCTGGTGGCATCGGAGGTCCCTTTCGGACCTGCAATGGTCGGCTGAAAACTAATGCTCACATGCTTGGAGACCACAAACATAATGATCTTCCTTTCGAAGCACACCGTTTGGCATGTGGAAGTAGCATTCTCCCTCAACACGCATATGTGGATTTGAAGTCGTTACATAAGGGGAAGTATGGAGACGTGTTCCAGTGCTATATCAACGCGAGTTAAACAGCGTGACTTAGAAAGTGACTCCTACTGATATTCAAAGGCTGTTTATGGAGACGATGCTGTTGAATGGTCTACTGTAAATCGATGGGTGGTATAATTTCGTGGTTGCGAGCCTGGAAAAGCAATTGTTGTGGATGAAACACGCTGCGCACGTCCGATCACTGCCACGGATGATAAACATCGCAAACTCGTCGAAGATATGATTTCAAACCATATTGCAATATCCAAGAAACGTGTCCGCATCATTATTGAACAATTATGTTGGCTGCTCCACACGCGTCGCGCGCAACTGGAGAGGCTCTGCGAAACCTGAAATTTGAACCGAATCCACACCCTCCTTATTCCCCCGATATTGCGCCTGGCGATTTTTATTTTTTTCCTCAACTCCTCAAGAGACACCTCAAGGGTAATCATTACACCTCGGACGACGAAGTGAAGGCAGCTTTCAAGTCCTGGATTCGAGAAAAGTTGGAAGAGTTTTTCAGTGACGGAATGAAAAAACTTGTTACACGTTGGGAGAAATGTGTTCACCTTAACGGTGACTACGTTAAAAAATAAATATATATTCTGAAATTTAAGAATTGTACTTTGATGTACTTTTCACCCGATCTTGCTATTTGTTCTTATTCGCGTTCCACAAGCACGCGTGCATTACTTTTCAGCCTACCCTCGTATACCAGCGTAATGTATTTCAAACATTTAAGCTTCGCAGAATTCACTAATTATCCCATTAAACCAGTCATTTGCTCCGAGCCTAGGATTATTTAACTAGGTAAAAAAAGAATAAGGCCATTCATAGTTTAGATTTTTATCTGTCATTGGATAATCATGCAACATTAAAATATTTGAAAGGCAAATATTAGTGGCAAAATCGGCAAATTAATAAAAAATTTTTATGCATTTTATTCCGAAATTTTACTCACAAATTTCAACGAGATAATTATCATTGCGAATGTAGTTTTGCTAGTTTACTAGTCAGTAACAAACTATTATGATAACAGAGTTGAGGGGTGTGTGATAAAGTCTACCAGAGCAATAAAACATGTTGAGGTCGAAGAAAATCTAATTATGTTTGTATGCTTGAAAAATGGAATTCGACCACAAGTGAGTGCCGAGAAGGAAAAAGGAAGATATGGTCTAGGGAAGCGAAATGAAAGAGGAAATAGACCTTTGGAATTCTGCGTATAATGAAAATTAGTCGTGAGGAAAACACTCTTCAGAGCTGTTCACGATGCCAATAGGCGTGGGAGATGCCAGGAGATGTAAGGAGATACCAAATTGAGAACACCCTCGTAAAGCAAAGATTTTGGGAATCAAATAAAGGAATGAAAAAGGAACCAAAGAGGGGGGTGGGGGTGGATATCGACTGCGCGACCACAATTTCGTGCTCATGAAGTGCCATCTGAAATTCAATAAGGGAAAGACGAACATGAAAACTCAATAGGAGTTAGACAGGTTGACAGAAACGGAAATTGAAAAAGAAAATTGAAAAAATATGATAAAAAACCACCATTCAAGAAATGTGACAAGAAGAACTGAGTAATAGGAGTCACAAAGAAAATTATAGGCCGAAGAAAACCTGTGACACGAAAATCATTTATAGCGGAATAAGTAATAAATCCAATGGAAGAGGAAAATAATATGCTAAACTCAGGTCCTAAGGAAGTACATATATGTTACAGATGAAACAAAATCGTTCAAGGAAAAACAAGAATAATTTTACAGGGCTGTGAATAACCCATTTTAATGAACGTAGAATAAATATTTCGCATTTTGGGATAAAAATGGCGATATTCTTAGCGAAGATGAAAACAAAGCGAACAGGTGGACATTGTAATTGTACAATCGTTACGAACCGTAAGAAATGTAAATTAAAACTCTGGAAGAAAAGAACACCGACGAAGACATTGGCAAAGGAGACTATGACATCAGAGCTGATATTAAAGCCACAGTAATGGAGGTTAGAACAAACTAGGGACCAAGAGATGACGACGTACGCTCGGAAATATTATCCTGATACAGTTATATAAAAAATCTTATATGTGAAATTATGTATATGAGAGAAAACATACCGATAGACTTGAATCACAATGCACTGAGAAAAAGGCAGAAAAACGTGGAAAATTCCGAATGATCCGTTTGACGACCAAGCATAAAAAAATCTAGCAAGAGCGAAAAATGAATAACACAGCCAGAGAGAATTAAAAGTGAGGACCAATTTGAACTGTAAGCAGTAGTCATTCATTCGAAATAGGCAAGATAATCTCCAAGGAGGACTAGGGAAAGACACACTAGAACAAAAAGAAGAGTTTGGCTTTTATTCAGGAAGATGGATGATTGTGGATTAAAGGAAAAATAGGTACATAGGCAACCGAATACTATAGGATTGGCGGGGACTTCTCTCAAAAGAAAGTTAATAATAAGGAAAGAGCGGCATAGATACGAGTTTGTGATTCACTGAAAATTGTACATGGAGTCTCTTACTCTACGGATCAGAGAAATGAAGATTGGAGGCCATGAACATGTAATCATATCGAATAATGCTAAAAATTAAATGAATTTGCAGACTATATAGTAAATGCAGAAATACTTCGAAGAGCAAGTGGAGGGAGAGAAATCAGTGGAGGACACTTAGGTGGAGAAGAGTAAAACTAATTGGCCATATCCTGGGGCACGACAGCTTAATGAACACAGCAGTTAAAGAAAATAACAAAAGGAGAAAATTACAAAGGAAGGCATAAGATTAACTATGAGATTGGAGTGATGGAAAATATCGGTGAAAAGATCTATGAGGGAATAAAGAGATGACACGAAATATGAAAGTAGGAGAGCCACTATACATATACGTACAAACCGATTCTGGAATTGGTAAACAACGATAATGAATATAAATCGTGTTTATGTAATTGATAAAGTCTTATACGATATATTGATAATATCTTCACTATCACTTCCGAGTGAGATTAACCCCGATAACCATACATAAGAACCGCATCAAACTATCTCACCTTCAAAAATTGGAGCACATAGGCAGGACAATTCATTCATCTATCCGCTCACGGTAACTGGATAAACCTACACATATTCTCCTGCAGGGCGATAGCTCGGAGAATTAAGGCCACATCTCCATCGAGCGAAACGCTTTAGCGTGCCGCGTCAGAGAGAAATTTGTCCGACGGAAGTGGCGATGTTTCCAACTTTCTTGAGCTAAAAAGCGACGATAACTCCCCATGATTCTCTCTTTTCGGGCGGGCTAGCTTTCGGCCTCCTCCTCATTAGTTTGTGGCTCCTAAAGGGAAGACGTATCGCGGAATGAGATGACGCGAGAAATGGATGGGGCGGGTTCCGTGGGCGCGCACTTCACCCTCCCACCCTCACCCGCCTTACCGTTCGCCCGTCCCTTCCCCCCCCTCCCCCCCAGACCATCAACCGCGCCGCCCCCCGAGCACCTTCCCCGGAGCCGACAACGACTCCGGGAGGTTGCTGTAATTACACGTCCGTTTAGGACCTTAATGAATTATTCACTTATTTCTGGGTGAGGGGGCGTTGATGCTTAAATCCTTGGTGGTGGTTCGGGGGCCAAGGGTGCGTGCTAATTATGTGAATAAAATGGGGAAGCAGGACAGGTAATCTGGAAATAAACTTGTGAGTCGTAGAGCATCAGTGCCAACTGCAGTCAACTGAGCACAAAACGTGGCCGAACAAACATCATTTCCGTGAATGTGAAATAATAAGGCGTTCTAACAACATCATAAGCACAAGCCTGTATGATGCGATGCTAAATGCGTTTGTTGTAAAGGCACGTAAAGGCCATCGATAGGGCCCGTGCCCGTTTTAACAATATATGCCGGTACCGTTGTGGCTACTCTAAGATCAAAAACATTCCTTAAAAAAGGATTATACCTTCTTTCCTGTAGAGTGATTTGTCTGGAATATTAAACGATATTACTGCACCTTCACGAATGGATCAAGCATTAACTAAACAGATAAGTCCTTACAACAATATTAAAGTTGAAATTAATCAAAATGTGCTGTAAAAATAAAGCTGAGAATAAAAATTACAAATATTTAGAACATCAGAGAACATTTGGAGTCCCAAATTGTGCCTGATTGGGCGAGATTCACCCCGCTGACCCGACGTTAAAATATTAGGGTGCAATTCTTTCGAAAGTTTTCAAGCTGTCATTTTTGGGAATTTTAAAACATAAGATTAGAGAAGGTTCCATTTTGAGTGTGTGTGTGCGTGTGTGTGTATATATATATATATATATGTATATATATATGTATATATATGTGTATATATATATATATACATATATATATGGGATGACACAATATAACACAAATAGAATAGAATAGCAACATTTAAAAGGACACTCACACGGTAAATTGTTCGAGCTTTCCGCATTCTCAGATAGATAGATAGATAGTGGTCTTTATTTGGGCGAAATTGAGGCCTTCTTCGAGAGAGACTGAAAATATGCTGTTGCTGTGGAGAGGGGACAGGGGTATGGGCGGGGAGGGGAGGTGTGGAGGGAATGCTGGGAGGGAAATTAAAGATGGCGGTTAAGGTTGGGAATTTTGAAAGAACGGAAAGCTAGTATGTAGGCGGATTCACGAGTTCTCACCTCTATGTTAGTGGTTGAATCAGGTAGGGATTCTAGGATGCTTAGAGCAAAACACTGGTCGAATGAAAGGTTGTGGGAATTGGCGTGTGAAGGGATAGGAAGAGAAGAGAGTGAGGCAGAATTGCAGGAGTACCGGTGATTATTCATTCGGATGGATAAGGGGGTAATGAATTCACCTATGTAAAAGGAAGTGCAATGTTTGCATGATAAAAGATAAATAATATTTTTTGAGAGACAATTGGCGTTTGAGGAGTGCAAGGTGTAGATTGGCAAGGTATTTGTTGAGAGTGGCTGTGGTGTTGCAAATTCGGTGTCCGCGGATAGAGAGAGAGTTAGGAATCGAACGTTTCGTGTGTTGAGGATGACAGCTAGTGTGGTGTAGGTATTGCTGATTGTTATATATATATATATATATATATATATATATATATATATATATATATATATATATAATATATAAAAACACAGATGTAGATTTTTAGAATATAGAGACACAAAGAAAGGACACTCACAATTTGTTATTTTACGTTTCGACAGCACGGCTGTCGTCTTCAGAATGGCGTTCTCGGGGAAGAGCGGAGAGGATGTGCGGGGGAGAGGTGGGGGAAGGAGAGGTAAAGGGACCAATAGGAAATGAACAAGGGGGTGGGGGGGATATGTAGGCAGCCAATTGATGCATTCAGTGGGCTTTGTTCAGCCCGGGCGGTTTGAATGATTGGGCCACCCAGATATGCGCCATCTCGCGGGTTCTCACCTCTATTATACTCGCAGATTTGGGAAGGATTTCAATCACCGAAACAGAGAAGCAGTCGTCAAAAGATTTGTTGTGGGAAGCGGTGTGAGTAGGGATGGGATAATTAAGAAAGGTGGGAGATTTGGTGGAATATCGGTGGTTATTCATGCGGAGGGAAAGTGCGGTCGTGCATTCGCCCACGTAGAAGGCAGGGCAGAAGTTACAGGAGAGGCGATATATAATATATATCTGACAAAGATTTCCGACAAAAAATTCATAGATTCCCTTAAGCCACCAGACAACCTTTCCCCCTCTGAGAGACAAGCTCTCAGACGTTTAACGTCAAATAAAGATATTATAATCACGACGGCGGACAAAGGGTCAACCGTTGTCGTGCTAAACAAAGTAGACTCTAACGCCGAGGCATTGCGCCAATTAAATGACATTTCCTGCTATGCCCCCCTGCCCCAAGACCCAAACCCTTCTTATCAAAAGGATATTCTATCTTTTCTTTCCAATTTCGGTCCCAAAGAAGGTCTCACCCCCAAAGACATATCCATTCTTTCACCACCTAATCCTAAGACTCCCCATTTCTATTTGCTACTCAAAATACACAAAACCAATAACCCCGGACGCCCTATTGTCTCCACCATCAACTCACCCACAGAACGAATCTCTGCATTAATAGACCACCACCTTCAACCCATAGCCACTTCACTCCCTTCTTACATTAAAGACTCGCACCTCTTTCTGGATCGTCTACACTCAATCCCAATTCCGCACAACACAACCATTCTCATGGCCACGATAGACGTCACATCTCTGTACACCTCCATTCCCCACAAAGAAGGCTTAGAAGCCCTGAAACATTACCTCTCCCTACGATCCACACCACACACCCCATCCACAGATTTCCTCCTCGAATTGAGCCAAATCGTTCTTACCAAAAATGCTTTTCAATTCAATGACAAAATATATTTACAAATAAAAGGCACTGCAATGGGCACGCGTATGGCTCCTGCATACGCCAATCTTTTTATGGGTAAACTAGAACACGACTTTCTGCAACAACAAACCCTAAAACCACTTTTCTGGGCCCGCTATATCGATGATATTTTCCTCCTTTGGTCCCACGGACGCGAAACTTTATCCTCTTTCATTTCCTCTCTCAACTCCTCCTCCTCAGTATCATTCACTTCTTCTATATCCGACTCGAAAATTACCTTCCTAGATATCGATATTCACCTCCAAAACAATACGTTTCACACTTCAGTCCACATTAAACCAACCAATAAGCAACAATATCTTCATTTCGACAGCTGCCATCCTCCTCACACAAAGCGCTCCATCCCATTCTCACTCTCTATCCGTGGCTTCCGTCTCTGCAACAACACCCACTCCCAACAGAAATACTTGGACCAGCTGCATGAATCCCTCAGAAAATGTGGGTACCCTGAAAAACTACTAAATAGTAAAATCCTCAAACCGTCAACCCAATACACTCCCCTCCCCAAACCAAACCGCCCAAAATGCCCTAATCTTATCACCACTTTCTTCCCCGGAACACACAAAATTAAACATCTAATCCGTGACCTCTTCCCAATTATCAGTAACACTCAGTCCACATCACTTTTATTCCCACACTGTCCCTCTGTTTCGTTTAAACGCCCGTCAAACCTGCGAGACATCTTTAAGTCAACAAATCCAACTTCAAGCACCCCCGTCTCTCCCCCGCCCCTATCCGCACCATGCAACCGCCCACGCTGTAAATGCTGTCATCTTTTAAGACCCTCCCCCTCACTCAGTACCAACTCACAACCACTCGCCACCTGTACCTCAAAAAATATTATATATCGCCTCTCCTGTAACTTCTGCCCTGCCTTCTACGTGGGCGAATGCACGACCGCACTTTCCCTCCGCATGAATAACCACCGATATTCCACCAAATCTCCCACCTTTCTTAATTATCCCATCCCTACTCACACCGCTTCCCACAACAAATCTTTTGACGACTACTTCTCTGTTTCGGTGATTGAAATCCTTCCCAAATCTGCGAGTATAATAAAGGTGAGAACCCGCGAGATGGCGCATATCTGGGTGGCCCAATCATTCAAACCGCCCGGGCTGAACCAAGCCCACTGAATGCATCAATTGGCTGCCTACATATCCCCCCCACCCCCTTGTTCATTTCCTATTGGTCACTTTACCTCTCCTTCCCCCACCTCTCCCCCGCACATCCTCTCCGCTCTTCCCCGAGAACGCCATTCTGAAGACGACAGCCGTGCTGTCGAAACGTAAAATAACAAATTGTGAGTGTCCTTTCTTTGTGTCTCTATATTCTAAAAATCTACATCTGTGTTTATATATGTTTGTGTGTCGCCGAAGAGCGTTCCATTTCGAAGATATTTTATATATGTATATGTATATATATATATGTATATATATATATATATATATATATATATATATATATATATATATATGGTTAAATACAGTTAAAATATAAGTTTTTATGCCTACAATAGGAGTTCGGAATATTTTCCTTTCCATTGAAGTGACGTAGAGGACGGTTTGTTGGACTTAGCTAACCCTATGTCACAGCTATTTTCGTTTTTAATGTACGAGTATATCTCGTTCTATGACAAGCAGTAGGATGTGCTTCGCACA
This sequence comes from Hetaerina americana, assembly GCF_022747635.1. Lineage (NCBI taxonomy): Eukaryota > Metazoa > Arthropoda > Insecta > Odonata > Calopterygidae > Hetaerina > Hetaerina americana. Next base: position 72,305 of record NW_027286996.1, on the reverse strand, counting down.
CTTTGTGTGATAGTTAAAACAGTTACTACGGTGAATTTGAAACTTTATGAAATGACAGCTACTTTTACAGTGAATTATAAAAGCCTAGTTTAAAACCAAACACAATAGCGGAGTGCCGCAGGGTAACATGTGGATGTCGATCCTAGTTTAAACATCAGTAGACACACACATAAAGTGTTTCCATGTTACAACAAGAAAAATCCCACTTTTTGGTAATTTCGAGGAGGAGATAAAGGAAAAGGTGCGGCTCTTACCTCCTCCAGCTCTATCTTCAGCTCCTCCAGGTTGGAGGCCCCGGCCGATGGCGGCATCGCCTCCACAGCTGCTCCTCTCTCCTCCTCCTCGTCCTCCTCCACGCCGGCTTCTTCGGCGGAGGGCGCGACCGCTGAGGAAGACGCCACCACCCACAGGAACGCGGCCTGCGGGCAAGAAGGGAGCAAGGTCAGGGCTTTGGTGCTCCTGTTCTGGGCAATTGCCGCGTGCCTCACCACAACAAGTAAATTTAAGTTGGAACTGACGAGTCGGATGGGGAGAACGATTAAAGACACAACTGGAGAAGGTTGATTTGGAAGGGTGGGAGTGAGTTAGACACATGGGTGATCCCCGTCCACATCACCGGTTTCCCACGAGGTTCCAATACGCAAGGAACCGGGGGGTGTGTTTTATAAGGCGAGAAGTTGCAAGGGTCTGGGACTCGAACTCGGAACTGAAGTGAGTCGAAAACGTTATTCGGACTATTTTTAATTATGCCTGCATGGTGAACTTATTTATAAAATGTGTTTTTGAAACATAATCTAATATTACTTAAACATTTCGTCTTAACCCAATAGAGGCATCATCCGAGTGTTCCTCTCACATATGAGAGGTACTCAAATCGGACACTATATTTATTTTTTTTAATGTCGCCAGTGTGCAAAATTGAACTCAGTATTTTCAAATCTGCAACTACCTAACCAAGCTGATTCGACATTGAATTTTAATTAAATTCTGCTAGAAAATCATTTTAGGTGATTGCTCGCATTTCGGTATGGTAGCTTCAAAATTATTTATGAGAAAGTTATGCATACATTATTGGTATCATAATACTCACACATAGAATAACATTTCCGTGTTTGAATAGATAGAATAGTTTGAGTTGGCATCAATAAAACCTCAAACGTTTCAAATTATGATTTTATCAACTAAATGGGATATTCAAATTAATAATTTCAATAATTGGAAATGAAAAGAGGAAAAAAATTTGCATCTTCATAGGCAAATATCATCGAGAGCTCGGAATATTTAGATATCTAGTCTCGAGAAATTAGAAACGAGAAATTTTATATATTAAGTAATATGGAATCCACCCCGAAATTTTATCCCATTAGAAGGGGGACAAATTCAAAACATGTATATAATTCCAGCGGCAAATCAACATTTTTCAAACATTTAAACCCAGGATTTTCCAAGGTATGGTATGATAACAGGTCGACGAACTAAAATCTTTCGATTTCTTCCTAAAAAATTTAGCGAAGCTGTAGGAGATGCTAATTTACGAGCCAAAAACATTAGAATTTAATGAACACGAGGATTACTGTATTTGCTTTTCATTGGATGTTGGGGAAAACTTCCAACGTGAGCGAGGCCCGAGTGGGGAAGGCGGCTCACCTCCGCTCTTTGATCTTCCCTTTCTACCGCCAGATGCCCTCTCGCGTGCCTCTGGTGGCCAAGAGGAGTTGGGGTCTCTCACTATACCCTAATTCACTCTTCTACCCCCATTCCCCCCTCTCACTCGCTCACTTTACGCCCTCAAATGATGGAAATACAGGGACTTCTTCAACATGCGTCGATCATTAAATGAAAATACGGGACTTTCGTATGCTTTGCAAATTTTTTTATAGCCGAGATGAAACTGTATACCGATCCGATTACCCTGCGGCTCTACCCGAGGATATTTGAAACACCTTAGCAACGTACTTTTTGCTTCTTTCTCCCCAAGTGACTCCTTCCAACCCTATAGTCCTTATCTCCCTATCCTGTGATGACATCATCATTTTTATCTTCTTATCACTTTTCGTTCCCTTAGTCTCCTCACAATCTTCCGCTAGTGAACAGTATGCTAGAGAAAATGCTGAATGAATGAATAGTGAAGAGCACTACGGCACATTTGCTTCACTTGTAAATTTTACCTCACTTTACTTGGGCCATTTCTTTTTAGATTAGATTCATCTCGTAGTTTACTTCAGGATACATGTCGGAGATACCAAGAAAATGTTTACCCAAAATTCTCACAGATAATAAGAAAGTTACAAATCAATAGAAAGGAAAAATCATATCATTAGTAAATTTATTGCTTCGCGCACGTGACACGTGTTCCTAAAAAGAGTTTTCGCTTTGCGGTCCACTTCAGTTGGATGTGTTATTTTGAGAGCCCACCGCTGAAATTTTAAATTAGAGGCAAAGCAGAATGAATTCTAATTTCGTCATTAGAAAAAGGTACCTCTGTTAAAGCAACTTCCAAGTTTCTTTTTTGTATTGATGACGCAGGTACTCTTTCTCTTGTAAGGTTATCGTAAGTATCATCGAAATAGAAAACTAGAATATACATTTTGGAATTACTAAGATTGTATGCCATTGAATTATTTTATGCAGTAATAATTTATTTTTAGATTGACACATATATTTGCCAAAAGCAGAGACACCCGATAGCCATCCATCAAATCGTGTGACTATTCATTTCAGCATTCAACTTGGAACGTATTTAGTTACTTAATAGTATGTTACTTAAACATTATACATTCAAGTTAAACGACGATAAAAAATAGTGCGATTGTTGTAGAAAACAAAAAAAATAAAAACAGATTTACTAAAAGAACTCCATAGAATTAGTTCCTATTTAAATAACTCCTAAATAAGACATCTGTGGCGATGAAAATGTTTACTAATTTTCAGAATCAGGTCACCTTCCCTAATTTTTTTGTTTGCACGGTGGTTTTTCTCAAGCGCACGAAATTTAAATTCTCAAAAGAAACGGACTTGCGGTCAAAAGACGTCGCGTTCTTCTAAAGAGAGTCAACCCTATTCAAAGTCGTGTTGATACGTATTTTTTTGAGGAATTACTTCGCAGTTCCTCGACGTTCGACCGCTGAGACATTGGGTTACCTTCATTGGAATGCTTGGGAGACGAAAACTTCAGAAACGTTTAATCATTAATTTAATTAATTTGAGATGAAGACTTTTTTTTTAATTTGGCCTCCCCAAGGGCTATTAATTTCACCCTTAAAAAGTGATCATACTGTACCAACACGCAATTGTCGGACACCTAGTAATTCAATACCAAGTTGTCTGACAACCCGATTTCAGCATTTGATACAGCGCAGTAAGAAGCACATCCAGAACCTTGAAGGGGCATTTAATGAGGCGACCAACGCTCTGTTATATCTCGCCTGTGAATTTCAACAAACTCGTTCGCCTCTGTTCGCATCTGCACTCAATTCGAAGCTCCTCCGTCGCAGGGCATTGCTGCTCGTGCCAATGGAGAGCCCCCCTCCCCCCTTCACTCGCCGTCTGGGGACCCCGGATGGGTCGATGACAATCTTCCTCGAGGGATCGAAAAGAGCGCTCGTTCTCCCACGAGCCCGGGACGCCCAAGGCACGACACCACGTCTCGCCGCACTGTTTGCCCATTCCCCGCCCCCCCTTTCATCCCTCCCCTCCCCAAATCGCCCCGAGGGACCAACAGGCCTCCCCTGCCGTGCCAGCGCTCCCAAACGGCTTTCGCTCGGCTGGCCTTCCTTCCTCGGACACCAAGGATAACGCGGCACGGTCTGGGAAAGCACGCATTTCAATAAAATTCTCCTATACATTACTGATGTCCAAACTTCAGCCGTGGTCAACTTAATGCATTGGTTTTTTCAAACTGAAACTACAGTAAGTATTTTGAAGGCCCACAGGTCCTATATCTTTTAATTCCAGGTACATTCATGATGCGAATATTTTGATGAATCCTCTTAGACATTCTTTTGCACTGCCAGGGCTCCCAAGTCAACTTTGGTACGTACAGGGTTCGTCCGGAAAATAAGTGTACTGACTCCTGGGCTGGGCGCGCCGCTCCAGGCGCGCCCAGCACCGCTCTGACGGGCTGCGATTGGAGGGGGGTATGTTGGCAAGCGACGCTGAAAAAGGCAGTCGGCTCTGAGCTGTGGTGTAGTGAGGAGCTCTGTTAACGCGAACCTCCACGCTCGACCCACGTCACGGAACGCGATGCCGAAGCAGCGTTATTCCATCAAATTTGCGGTAAAGCTTGGGAAATCGTCTACCGAAACTGTCGGTATGATTAACCAGGCTTACGGGGAGTCAGCCATGTCCAGAAACATGATCTTTCGGTGGCACAAGATGTTCGTGGAGGGCAGAGAAGAGGTCGACGACGAGTCTTCGAGAGGTTCCCGATGATGCCTTCGCGGGAGCGTTCCAGGAATGGGAACGCCGCTGGAACAAGTGTATCGACTCACAAGGGTCCTATTTTGAGGAATATTAGCTTAAGATATGTAAAAGTGTAATAAATTTTTTTTCCTGAGCTCAGTACACTTATTTTCCGGACGAACCCTGTATGCGCTGCCGTCTAAGCAGTCATTGCCTTGGGGAGAGACAATGTGCGGAAGGGGGAACAGATCCGCCGTCGACAGTTTTATGCAATGGAACGAAATGAAGTACTCTCGTTGACAAAGCGTTATCGGGTGTGGGCGATGGTTGGTCCCCCTCTCTTCCGCCATCGTCTGTCTGTCCACTCGTCGAAATGCAGTCCTCGACTGAAGTCTACTTGCATCATGAATGGCCTTTGAAGATGACTGATTAGTGCGGTCAAGTTCTCTTTCATCTTCTCCAAACACCCCGCCCGAAGTCGTGATGCCCTTCTTCCACATATTTTCTCTCGTTTCACGCCCCGCTTGTATTATATCAATATTGCATTGGTTTGTTAATCTTATTACACAAGCCATTTTATTGTTTATTCAATTAACTTGTATTATTTGAATTTCTCTTTTAACCCAAACCTTTTGTAGATCTTCAACGAGAAAAAAACCCAAAAAATCTTAATTCTTTTATACTGATCGTTCTCTCTTTTGTTTCAATATTTATATTTCCGATAGAGTATGTTCATAGTAGTAAGTATTTACACGTCTAAACAATTATTGGGAAGCCATCGGGGGGGGGGGGGGGAGTATTGCAGGGGGTTTCATCACATCAGTGCAGAAAAAAAGATGGAAAAAATCTGGACTGGTGGATTGTGCCAGAGGTACTCTTTTCTAGTTTAAAAGATTTTTATTCTCCCGGGGAAAAAGGAGTCTTTGAAACTACCAATTACAAATCTTTCCATTTTTTGTCACTATTATCTGACCTACTCCCGCAATGTTTGTCTAGGGGTTTTTCCATCATGTCTCCCGTGACATGAAATCGTGATTGCTTTCACGAAATGTATAACATAGCGCAGAGAACCCCGCTTTTGAGGGGCAGCGTAAGAAATCAATTTTAAACGGTTTAGCAGCAGTTGTATACGAATCGAAAAACCTTCTTTAGTAACAAATATTCTTCACTTCCTCCATCAATATTTTCAATGATGTATTTCAGTTATTCAACACATGCACTAAATTGGGCCAAGCTGAAGGTCAATCTAACTTCTTAAGGACTTCTCAAATTTTAATCTGTACATGATTTTCTAATAAGTTGGCAATTATTTTGTTAAATGAGTTTATTTTTATCAGTTTACCGATGTTTTAAATGTGACACCATGCATATATATTATTTTATATTGTTTCATGAAGCACCAGGCATTCACATGGTAAGAAATGTTGTCATCTCTATAAGTGTATACGACGAGTGTCCGAAAGCTGTCCAACCTGCGTTCATATCTCCCCATTGGTGCTAATAATCTTCATGGTCATCCGGGCCGTGGTATCCTTCCTTCGGAGTAGTCCCCATTTGATTGAACCACACCCTCCCGGCGTTGGTTCTTCCACATCTTAAAGCAGTCCTCGAACGCAGATATCGGAATGGCCTTCAGCTCGCGCGTCGCAATACTCTACATATGTCGTCGAACCGCTTTCCTTTGAGCGCCATTTTCAATTTTGGGAACATCCCCAAAAGTCGCAGGGAGCTATTTTCGAGACTGTACGGAGATTGGCGAAGCTCTATAATCTAATGTTTTGCCAAAAATTACTGCAAAAGGTTCGAATAATACTCTAGCACGTTATCGTGATGAAGAAGCCAGTCACCGCTTGACCAGAGACGCGGTCGTTTTCTTCTCACGGCATCACGCTATCTTCTCAGAATTTCAACATAATATTATTTGTTGATCGTCTGACCTCTTGCAGCAAATTCATACTTCACAACACCCTCACAATCAAAAAATTAATTTGAAAAAAAAACGCAGGTCGGATACCTTCAGGACACACCTCGTATGTCTATGTTTAGGCATATACATAGGCGCGCACGTATCTTTCAAGTATTCTAGAGTACATTTAATAACAACCAAACCATTTTTATAATTTTTATACTATCATCAGACATGGAAATAAATGATAGAAGCGCTTCAATATCCATCACACAACAGCGCATACGTTAACCAAAACGGTTTGAGCAGCTGTCGTTGAACAATGATTACCTTAATAAATCCAATCATCCTTCAGCGCTCGTGAGAGACGGGCGTTTATCGTGAACGCGAATTCGTTGCCCTTTGGCTCTGGCACGCCCTGCGGCGAAGGTTTGTAGTGAACACCATTGAAGGTTCCTGTATTTTGAACAAGACTCTTTTGCGACGGGATGAATGACCACTGTCAAGAATGAGGCAGCGCGCACATAATACCACTCACCATAAGTGACTCCTTGCAATCGGTAAACACGGACGAGCACTGCATCCTGGCTAACGAATGAAACACCGACCAAAATCACCGAAAGAGATCCCATTCCGTATCTTCTTGCGAATGCCAATTGGAAAGGATAAGAAGTCGTCTGTGGCACACACATTCGGGTGAAGGGCGGAAACAGCTTTTCAACGAGAGTTTTGTAGGAAAGGGATTTGGCGCAGAAGGACCGAGTTACGAAGGCTACGGCACGGGGTCATGTGAAGGGCACGAAAATCGCATTCGCCAATATCTCCAATCTATCCAACTGCACGCCTCCCTGTCAAGTTAGGAGAAGCGTTAGAGCTGGTCGATTGGATTTTCATGAAGGATAATATGCACTGCATCGAGGAGATATCGGCTCAATGGCTCGGAAGGAGCAGAATCGGCAGTAATAAAACTGATAAAAAGGATCCGACAAGTGATGTAAAAATTATGCAAATGGTGACTGGGGCTGTAAAGTTTGACGTCATGGGGAGCAGATTAATTGAATCGGTGCATCGATCATATTCCCTTGGCAGAGAGCAGAGGGGGATGGGGTGGAAGTGGAGGGGTGCAAATGGATTGCTCGGGAAGAGTAAGAGGGGGGGGGGTGGGGATGGAGGAATGCAGATACGGATTCTTCCCCTTCCGCTGAAAGGAGAGCCATTTATCTTAGAGTCGTCCCGCCTCTTCCTCCACGGGCTCCTTAAACAAATACACATTAATAAAAATAAAGTTTCCGTGGAAGGAGAAAGGGGGCGCTCGTCGGTTGCGGCGGAGGCCAAGTGGGGGTGGGTGGGTGGGAGGGTGGGGAAGGGAAGGGGAGGGGGCGAAATGGGGAGAGGGTGGAAGGAAGACGGGGGAAGGGTGGGGGGTGGAAGGGCGGGAGGAAGGGTGTGGAGGGAATAGGAAACCGGGATGCAGGTGCCCACCCCCAGGAGTGGGGGCGGGCGGGGGAGGGGGGTAAATTCGCGAGGGTCCGCGAAAGAGAAATATAGCTTATATATTTGACATGAGTGCGCCGTGAGAAGGTTAAGAATAAATGAATCCATGAATGGATATAGCCACAGGGTGTATGAATAGCCACTCCATTTTTATTTTATATTGATAATTGCCATAGCATCATTTAGAAACAATTACAACAATCCAAAAGAGATACATACGCGAAGGAGATTTTTAATAATCAGTCATACTCGAAACACTATAATAATATGGAATTTATTAATTTTTGTAGTCTGCAATGACCAATAAATTCTAGATCTCACGACAATATTATTTCTTAAATATACTCATACTTTCGAAAAAATGAGCACCTTCATTCCGTGCCCTTGAATTCCACCTTGCTCAGGAACGCTACGTGGAATTTATATCTCTTTTATTGCGATTGTGATAGTGGATTTCGCGTTAACCAAGAGCTGGACACACGTTCCACCAATATTTGACGAAACTGAAACCGTCGAAATTCATTAATACAATATCAATTATTTTAAACAAGAGGAGATATCTCTTCTCTTAACTATAAATTACTTTATTTTCTAGAGACATTTTACGAGTAGTGTCCATAAAATTGTGTTAGAGTTCATGTTTAATTAAAACCTTATTGAATAAAATAATTTCATTTCCCATGGAAAAATGTTTTCAAACGCGTGCCGTAAAATTAAGGAAACATACGTTTTTTTTTGTTTAGGTGGTCCGGTCTGATGAAATAGTGGAGGAGTTTCATTGTTTCACACTTCAAATCGAGGGTCATTTTGACTCTTATAAAGGCTTTGCTCAGCCTGCTAAATTGGGGTAGGGCCTTAGATCCTATTACTGCTGACAATTAATTATAGAAGCAGGTAAAAAAGAAACCATGTAGTACATAGCCGCTAAGACGAGAAGAAGCGACTAGTCAATTTTTTTATTTCATAAATCAATGAAACATATGGCACCAGTTACCACCGTGAAATACTCAGTAACCAAATAGCGATTTCTGGCCCAAGGTTATTCGCATCGAAATCCTCCTCCGGAATCCATTTTGCCCAGTAATATTCTAAATTGTGTTGAAAGAGTGAAATTTTCTTTGTTAGCGGCGTTAATTTTCCACGTTTAATCAGTAAAGCATAGATATCTTAGCAGTAGATATCTTAGATTTCAAATTACTGCGACGTTAAAAACGATTCGACAACGATGGACCTATTATATACATTTGCCAAGAACCACTCTCTCTCTCTCTCTCTCCCTCATTTTTATTGAAGATTGGCTTATTATCCTCCAAACATTCTGTGATAAATCTCAACTTCAATATTTTTAAATCTGAAACGCAATCATTGAGAACGCAACAATTTAGTTTGAAATTATAAACTTCTGTCGCTCGAGGAATTATAATCATCGTAGAAATACTGAAATGCATAAACTACTATAAGATGACGGATGACTTATATCGATTTAATGTTGAATTGTTAAAAATAATAAAAATGTGGTTTTTTTCACTTTGGATAGGCAGTTACTTTTAATGTGGACTCCTTTCCGACTTGCTAAATAGGTAGTCTTCGCTTTCACTTTTCAGTCAATTTTTTCCCCATGCAAGTGAGAGGAAACAAAGTCAACGCTAGTACGTATCAACCGTCGGATCTTCCTACGGAAACAAAACCTAACCGTGAATCTTAAAGATTTCCTTCTAAAAAAGGGATACATTTTGCAAGTAACGATGAAGACGCAACCGCGGTGGAGGGGAGCGTAACAAACAAAAAAATAATAATAAAGACGTCTCTGCCCCTTCAACCACCACCCCTTCCCCCCGAGAGTAAGAAAAGTCTTAAAACAGGGGGATAAAGGGGGGGGGGAGAGGGTGTGTATGTGTTTCCGCCACGTCCCCTTCTCCCCCGCCGGCCGTCTCCGCTTTCACCCTCTCGGGACCCCCCCGCTCCCCCAAGAGGAGGCAGCCGGGCGAAAGGAAACACCTACGCTTCGACATTGGCGCCACGAGGGGGCACGATACGGCGAGAAAGACGGGAAAGAATAAAATGCGAGAGCAGTTGAGCTCTTTCACTCTCTGGGTAAGCTGGAAAAAGACACGGTTTGTCGGAAACAAGGCGGAAGGGGAAGCGGTTGGCGGGCGGTAGGGGCGTGGGGGTGGTGCCGGGTAAGCGCCCGCTTCTCGAGGGAGGGAAAAGAGCCGAGAAAATAACAAAAGAGCCCTTACGAAGAACGCGAAATGTTTGTGCGAGAGTGATGGAGTGAAGACGAGGGTGTGGGGGGGGGGGTGCCGCTCCACCCGAGGGCACTCCTCGGCCGTCGGGCCCTCAAGCACCACCGCAAAGCGAGAGAGCGGCCCTCGCGCATCCAATGCCCTAGCATTCACCTTCCGGTATCATCCCTCAAGGGAACCTTAAAAGATTCAAAATGAATTGGAGAGACTCGAACTTTGTTACCATTTAAAAGCATGGGAAAATATGGCAAAAATTTGCAAATATGAGGTTAAAACGGCTCATGATGGGTGGCCAAAATGTCTTCTATCTTCTTTTTAATGTTTTTCATCAGAAGATGGTTTCCGGATTGGGGCAAGTTTTTGACGGACTCTGGCACTACAAACTACTGTGTCCATTACGAGACTCGAAAATCCCTTAAACGCCACCAATACATATTAAAATAAATCCTGTTTTAGCCCTTTAGCCTTAGAAACTTTCTACTTTCCTTAATTCAACCCAGAATGCCCATTCTTTTCCTCCCTCTACCCCGATTTCGCTGCGTAATACCCTCTATTATAGTTTTCAGCATCTAATTGCTTCAGCATATGATCCCATTACATATTCTGGTGGAATATTAATTGAGGTGGCTTCCCTTTGCCTCAATAGTGATTTTAACGTGACAGAATCACTCAATGACCGCCCCACCGGGGTCATATGCCTTTGCAGCCGCCTCACTGAGGAACAGACGCTCTGCGGACTACCTTTTGCCTGGCTTCTTCATTTTGACTCATCTGGCCCGGGTAAACACACTAGGAGCAATTATCTTCTCTTCCGTCGGCAAGGGTCAAGGGACCAGAGGAATACGCAACCCTTTCCACCACGGGGAAGAGAGTGAGCAGGCATTTAGCAATAAAAGCACAAAAATTTATTAAATGTGTTAACATTGAATAACAGAAGGGAATAATGATTTTTGAATTCCTGAACCTGATGCGGAAATAAATTAAAAATTAATCCCGGAGCAGGCCTGCTCCTTATTATAAGAGCATAAGTTTCATCTCTATCGCCTTATTTTCACCATGGTTCCTCATGAATCCTCAGACTGGTGCTTGAACTGAACTTAAAAATTCCCAAGGAACACTACATTCGCCATTGCCAGACGTTGTTCCTCATATTAGAGCTTGAGAGATATTTTCAAATTTATATTAGCATAAACAAAATTTATTCCGAATCCAGTTATCATATCAAGGACTTCAAACTGTTATTTATTCATTCCTTTTAAGATACTATTAATCAACTCTACAATTAAATTAACCCTTAAGTCTAATTTAAGGATACGTATTTAATTCATTAAAAATGTTTATAACAAAAAGAGAACGATATACGCGAAGCTAGGTTATTAATTATTCTCTTATTCTCTCTTCGAAAGGTAGACGATATAAATTATGACCAAAAGGATTCGAAAACCTTAGCAAATACGGGGAAATGCGGTTCACTCCCATTTATCCGTCTTCTCTCTCATTTGCAAAAAGAGAAACACTAATTTTTTTCCAATTTAGAAATGCAGCGAAAGAAGAGGAGGGACGGGGGAAAGAGGGCTTTCCCAGAGATTCCTCCCCCGTCTCCCATTACTTCAAATCGTTTAGCCACCCCTGAGACTCGCGTCGCTCCTCCCCACGGCTCCTTAATGCCGTCCTCCAACCCTTTTCAAGGTCTCTTCCCCTCGAATAATCCGTTTGCCGCTCCCCCCCCATCCACCTCCTTCCGGGGATCAGCTCACCTCAAAAACGCATATTACCTCCTCTAACCATCACCCCTTCCGCTTCCCGACTCTCCACACGCTTCGGCAGAGACACACAGGGTTCGGGCTGGAGGGGGGGGGGCTGGAGCGAAAGCAGAAGCAGTCCTACCGTCACCCCCCCAACCCTTTGTCCCGTCCCGCCAGCCCTTCTCCGCCTGCCCCTTAAACGCGAGCCATTCTTTACGGAAAGCGGTCCCTTCGAGGCTGGGGGAATGGAGATGGGGAAGAGGTCAAGGGAGGAGGGCCAAGTAGAGAGGGAAATTCGGCGAGACAAGGGACCTCTCTTCCAGTTTGAGTAGATTTATAGCCTCCTTGCCTTCCCTCTCGTGTAAGGTCACTGGTGCGGGGGACGTTAGTTAAAACGAATTTAAAAATAGGTTACAGGAATTTAGTATGGACAATATAGGGATAACGTGACGTATCGCCCATTAGAGGGGTCTCATGGGAGCAGAAAGCCCATCATCTATCATTAAAATTAGAAACCAGAGCAGGAGGGGAATAAGTGCAAGTTAGATCTAACCCGAAGAATAATTGCTGCGTTTATTCATCTGTTTTGTGCCGCTGTGACGAATGTCACGATTGCTGGGAGCAATATGAGGGAAGTGCTTTTAATATAATGTTTTTAAACAAATGTGAGAAGACATAGGACTATATATATACGTATGTATTTATAGTATATCAAACTATTGAAAAAATGGAGAATATGGCTAAATCTTAGGCAAAGGAGACTCATTTTGAACGAATGGCAGTGATTTAATGATGGAAGTTAAAATGAAACTGAACCATAAGAAAAATTTTAAATTTTAATCTCCTACTATTGCAAAATTTGCTAAACTTTATCATAAATTTAAATGAAATCACTGTTCATTCTATCATCACGTGCATGTTAAATTCAAAGTAGGGTAACTCCTTGGTAGTCTCCCTTGTCGCAAAGAGATTATTTCTTTATCTTAGGGTTGAACCTACAGTGAATATCAAACACAATGTGGAAATACAGTATTATTACACAAAATTTCTCCGGCCCAGATTGAAAACCCTACCTCAATTAAGGTGGGATATTGAAGGCTATCACAAATACGTACTTGAGCCAGGTGTAGATCATTTGAGAAAAAATTACCTTTCGGATAGTTAACATCTAAGAAAACAGAACGTTAAATAAGAATATGAATAAAAATAATACTTTTGGTTTGCGATTTTCCGATGGACTCCCAGGTTTTCCCGCAATCAGGTCCAAATCACACCAAAAATATCTTATACCAACGCGTCTTCATGTCGGAAGAGAGATTTTTTTAACCTGATGAGCAAATCAACGGAAGAATACCTCTGTGAGGCAGATGAGAGAAAGATAAAGGGAGCCCCTCCTACCCTTTCTCCCTCTCTCTTCCTTTCTCCATTCAAACCCTTTCGGGGAGAGAGAGGGAAAGGGAATTACTGGAGGCGGAGGGACTTTCTCTTTCTCCGGTGCCTCACGGAATCATTCTCCCTTCCATTACTCACGGTCCCTTGCCCTCGAGAAAGCTAAGGGATAATTAAGACGAAATCATTGGGGATGCTTTCGGTCGGAGAGGAAAAAATTCTCCAAGGTTCCAAGATTCTACCCAGACATTTTTTCGTTTACATAGTACAGAAAAAGTGCATGCTCATCGTGTCAACTTTTTGTTGACTAATCAAAAAAACCTGAAAAGTCCAATGCTACTATGCTGTGAGGTTGTAATACATTACCATTTATGAAGTTCCCACCATTGGATGCCCTAATAGAAGACTTCCTAACCTCTAAGTAGACTTTTTGGAATTTTTTCTGAAGAGATATGAAGTATTGCTTGGAGCTAAATTATAATGCCACGCTATTGTTCTATGAGTGGATAGATACCTTAATAAATAGTGAAATACCGATAAAGCAAATTATGGGGACTGGTTTTTGGATGACCGAAGGTACGTAATTTCTTTTGGTCCCGCCGAAATTACCCATGCAACGTGACATGGTTCCAAGTACAATTCCATTGAACTCCACCAACTCTCTCGAGAATCGCTTCTCTCAATCTCCTCCACTCTAAACAAGAAGCACTTCAATGCTCTCTCTCGCCATTTCTCTCTCCTCCTCTCTCTCTCTCTATCCAACCCTTTCTTTTCCTCTTGGTTCATCCCCTTCTTCACCCCTTTCTTCTCCTCTTTCCTCGGTTCTTTCTTCTCTTCTCTCTCCATCCCTTTCTCCTCCTTTTTCTTCACCCCTATCTTCTCTTTTTTTCATCCCCTTCTGTATTCTTTTCTTCTTCATGTCTTCATCCCTTTTCTCCTCTTTCTTCATCTCTTTCTTCTATTTTCTTTCCACCCCTTCTTCAATCATTTGTCTTCTCATTCTTTGGTCCTTTCGTCTCCTTTTTATTCACCCCTTTCTTTGCCTCTCTCTTCATCCCCCTCTTTACCCCTTTCTACATCCCCTTCATATTATCTTTTTTCGTTCGTTTCTCCTACTCTTTCTCTACTCCATTATTTTCTTTCTTTACCCTTTTCTTCTCTTTCTTCGTTCCTTCTTTCTCCTCTTTCGTCATCCCTTTCTTCCACTCTTTCTCCATCTCTTCTTTTTCCTCTTTCTTCTTCTTCCCCTCTTCACTCATTTTCCTTCCTTCTTCCACCCTGGGATCATTTTCATCCCGAACTCATACTTATTTCTTCTCACCCTTTCATTTCATTTCGTTGCTTCCAATTCTTTCATATCAAGTTTCTGTTCATTTTTCTTTACGTTCATTAACTTTGATTTACTTAGTATCACTTCTGAAATGAAGATGATTCATTCTTTAATTTGAAAAGAGTTTTTTTCTGGAATTTACGCACATTCAGACTGGTTGTGATAAATAAATAAATTCTTCTAAAGATGATGAAATTTTTAAGAACACAATGGTAACTCGCGCATTTGCTCCATAAGAGAATCAAAAAGCCACACGCTAATTTATATTCTAATATTCAAAAGCACTCATGGGAGTATGAGCATATCTACGATGAGGAATGCTCTTCATAATCCCGATAAGATAGTAATTACGAACAACTGACATTATATATACGAGCTACCATGAAGACATAACTGATAAACGACAACCCGTATACCCATAGCGTTCCGAAATATGGAAGTTTATGAACGATCTGAATTCTATTATGGTGCAAACATTAACTCACTACTTTATTAATGTAAATTAAGATTACTGCCTCCGTATCAAGAGAGAATATTCGCAACATGAAAATCTCATTGTTTCCTCTCCACTCTCTGGAACATTGTGGTGTATTTTTTGCCTGGAAGCCAAATTTGAACCGCGCGAAATCAACAATGCATTCGCGATGGTGAGATTAAATTTAAACTCGCCGTGTTCTCGCACTAATCTCGGAGATATGATATCTCCGACAGAGCATTCGCATCAGGAATTTCGCCGTCGCTAAATACGACGAACACCTTTCCGCCCCGCGTGCTTCATTCCACCTCCAGCTCGCGTCTCCCCGCCTCACCCCTCCCCCCCGCCGCCCCCCTGGGGTTTACCCAAACTCCTCATCTCCTACCTCCTCCTCGCCCCCCCCCCCTTTGTGCTCATACTCGCTCCATTCCGCCCCCCTCCCCCACAGGGTCCCCGACACCCTCCTGCACTCCCTCCACTCCCCCACTCCCTCCCCCGATCCACCCGACGCCGCCGCGGAGAGAGAATGAGAGAGAGGGAGACTTAAGGCAATCCAATTACACTAATACCACGGAGACAGGAAATGACGTTGTCACTCAGGCGGAAGCTCATGGGCGGGGAGGCACGCACGCGGCCTCGCACAAACATGCACACGCACTAGAGCACGCACGCACGCACGCTCAGCGGTGAAACCCACGGAGGAGAGCAATCGAAGGGTTGGAGTTCGCGAGAGATAACCGCGGAAGGGGGAGGAGGGGGATGGGGTCCGGTTAATCGGCGGCGCTTTCAAAGCAGAGGGCGCCATGCGCCACTTTGATGGCGTTTCCTTCACGGCGAGCGAAACGAAAAAAATACTTGTTCGTTGGGGACGAGGGGGGTTGGGGGGTTCGATAGCAAAGTGCCTCCCATCCGGAAAATCCATGGAGAAAACATTAAAAGAAATATATGCGCTTTCAAAAAATGATTTTATTAAAAAACACGAATTATTTCTAATATTTAGTCTAGCTAACAGGTGTATTTATGTAGGAAAAATCCTAAAACAGCCAAATTGGCCCTTGCAAATTGTAGCAAATACATGAAGTACGCCGAAAAATGAGAAAGTAGAGTGAACTTAGAAAAAAAAGCAAGGAATTAACGAATTAAATAAGGGCTATGGGAATATAAATTTAGGGAAATAAATTTCATTTCGACAAACTAACAAAAAGGAAACGATGGAAGATTAAATAAAATTCCATTATAATGAACAATAGTGAAAGCTGAATTGTCCATACTTGGTGACTGTGGACTGAAGATAAGAGTGATGAAAAGGATGAGAATTTGTCGTCTACGTACTTTCAAAAGTAGGAGCGATGAGGACATGGAAAATACATTCCATGTCATAAGCATTAGGCAAGGGTTCTTTTGAATGCGGAAACGCGTCAGTATTCTGCAGAGAGAGAGACTGGATTTCGCGCAACGAATCATAAAAACTGAAGTGTTCTGTTTGCAACTTATAAGTTGGCGGGATATGCCGTTGATTCACATGCATCAACATACATACACATATGCATCAAAAGATTAACATAACTCAAAACTGCAACAACATTTGCTCATTTTTATCAACGCTAACATTTCAAACATTTTGTTTCTGTTTCTAGTGCGAAGGGAGATCATAGCCCTTACTTCCGTTCTAAGATAGGGTTTATAAGTTATATTTTCAAAGCATCTTTTCAATTTTCCACAACCAATGAGAAAGCGATCTGCAACCATGCGCAGGTTTAAGTGACGGTCTGAATTCAATACTCCACGTACACATTAGAAAAAAATTGTTACCCACACTTTTTAAGCAAGCCTTTTTTATCCCATTGATAAACTAATGGGTAACGCATTGGCCTAGGAATAGCCCTAGATTGACTGTGAATAGCATTATTAATTAACACTTGGCAATTTTCCACAAAATAAAATGTCGTACGACCGTTTTCAAAGTAACCACATCGCCATCAAGCTCACCTGATGATGATGTAGCTGCATTGAATCCAGTCATATTAAAATTTATTTTGCGGAAAATTGCCAAGTGTTGATTTTCCATGACATTCCATCATATCACGCCTGAAACGTCTCTTTTTTATATTTAGCGAATAGTATTGTTGTAATGGTGCCTTATTTTTGCTACAATTTAATTACATTTTTTACAACTATCGACGCAAACCCATTTTTGAGGTAACAATCAGAGTTATTTTTCTTTATTCCCAAGTAAAATGATCCCCACCCAGGAAGTCCAGTACAACGCGAGCCGAATTGTTCCTGTTGCACAATTAGAATGCTTGTCGCCGTCGTGGTGGCGGATTTATTGTCCGAAGAGAGGCTCATATTCGGCGGCTTTGTGGCAAGAGGAAACGAGGTTGGCGGTTCGCCATATTTCAAAGGAGCGACCCCCATACTTCGAGAAAACTGCGAAAAATCCTCAAGCACACGTTAGACCAAGGGCTTTGCCCTCTCGCAGGCGAAATACCCTTCGCGGATGGGGAGTATGTTTCTTACTTCAGAGAGGGGGACTGAAGAGAAAGTATTCCGTTGTCCCTTTGAAGGGAGCCACCCACCGCGTTTTCATCTTCGGAGGCCTTTTGCAACCTCATCCAAGAGCCTCCCAGTAAATAAACCACTGAATGCCCTTGCCGCCAGGTTTCTCTCTCTTTCCCCTTTCCCCCCACCCCCTGGTCTCCCTTTCCCCTGCGGCAGAGCCAATTTACGATGAGCAAATCCCTCCCGCAAAGAGGAAAAGGACAGCCGTTGGAAGCGCCCTCCAGAGGGTGGGCGAATGGAGAACCGCTTCGGGAGTTTCTGGAGCTTCGCAATGCCTTTTGAAAGGGTAAAAAGAGGGAAGGAAGGGAGGGGGTGTGGAGAGGGGTTTACAAGGGGGTGCGTGTGGCGAAAGGGGATCTGCGGAGGGTGAGGATATCCATGCAGACCAGGCGAAGGGTGGGGCGAAGCGGGGTCGGCAGCGACAGGAGAAGCCTCCCTCGTCCGAGGATTTGAATGTCAGGGGGGGGAGGGAAAGGGGCGGATTTGCACTGCTCCTCCCCGCTCCTTGAGAGAGCGACAATGGTTGCCGTGCGCACTCAGACCAGCCCAACTCCAATTCACGTAATCTCTTCTGCCACCCGTTCCATCGGTCGCAGAGAATCTGTAATCTTACCTCTGAGGGAATTGTCGGCAATCCACACAAGGCCCTTCATTTCATTCCGACATTTCCCCTTCCCTCAACCACAACACTTACAAAATCTCTACCTTACCGTTTAAATACTCCGTGATATTAACACAAAAGGCTCCCTGAAAGCAATAAAAATAAAGTATGGAAAACGTTCGGATCATATGTTCCAATTTCTACTGAAA
Organism: Hetaerina americana; assembly: GCF_022747635.1. Classification (NCBI taxonomy): domain Eukaryota; kingdom Metazoa; phylum Arthropoda; class Insecta; order Odonata; family Calopterygidae; genus Hetaerina; species Hetaerina americana. Next base: position 53,947 of record NW_027286996.1, on the reverse strand, counting down.
ATGTCGAATTAAAACAAAATGGTAAAATATATTTTGGAAAAAATTTAACACGGCGACAGAAGAATAATATATCAACTGTGTAAGATCAGTATTCAACAGAGTGCCAGTGAAATACGCCCCAAAATGGAAACTAAATTATAGGTTAGAAATGGCATTATTCTCCTTAAAGATTCGATCACTAATCAGTAGTATGCAATAATGAACTTTCCCACAAGATATTTACGAGTGCCACCCGGAAAGTGACCTCTGTTCTCGTAGTGCGTGAAAATTAGTGGAGGGAACCGAATGGTAGGTGTACCGACGCACACAGTACATCAGTACGACCCGAGCTGTAGTGGTGGGAAGATTTAAAATTGAATTCCCGCCAAATGTGGAGTCCGTTCAGTCATAAGGTTTTTACTCATAATATATTTCAAAGCTAATGATATTCATCATAGGAAAATTAGTGCTCTGTATGGACCATACGTGATGATCGATAAGTGTTGAGTGCGTCTGTGTAGTCTATCGTATAAGAGTGAACACATATGTCCATGATTGTGACAGAAGTGGCCGCCCATCTGAAGTGGACGATGAACTGCACCTGTAAATTTATGTAAAAGTTCGGGTAAATCGGCGTTTTACGGCATCTGAAATCTTGGGAAAGTTTTCCAGAGAAAGACTTTTGCATGGAAAAACGACTGAATAGTTAGTTACAATTACATATTTCGTGGGCGTCTCGGCGAGGAACTTCAAGAGATGCCGTCATCGGTTGGCTGCGATCTCAGGTGGCAGAATTTAAAGCCGAAGGAATTTGAAAACTAGTTCAGAGATATAACAAATCTTTAAATATGTTTGGCGTACATGCATAATATAGTATAGATATGCAGTTTTGAGATGAAAATAAAAACTTTTCTGTACCTATTCGATGGTATTTGTACAGCATAACGGAGGTTGCTTTTTCGAAAGGCTTTTGAAATGTGGGTTTGGAGAAAAATGGAGATGGTGAAATGGACAGAGAAGAAAACAAACGAGGATGTACTTGGTATGGTGGGCGAAGAGAGGGGTTTGTTGGGAGAAATCCTATGGAATCAGGAAAAGTGGATGAAGGGGGTATTGACCGGCAGTGGGATGTTGAAGACTGTGATTGAGGGGAGAATGTTAGGCAAACGAGGAAAGGGAAGGAACAGGATAGGGATGTTGGACGGGATGAAGGGAGGAAGAAAGTACTCAGAGCTGAAGAGGGACCTGATGTAAAGTAGGATGTTTTGTTTTGCAAGGGGCCACATATTATTTAATTAGTAATTATGTCCATCCACAAACCTACCTTACCGGTAGATTACCTAATAATAATAATATAAATAATATAAAATATTGAAAATATTTCATTGGTAGCGGTAAAATCGTTCACCTTTCCTTAATATTTTCTGAAGATCATTTGATGATGGAATGGAACGAAATGGATTGCCGCCCTTCTGAGAATGTTGTTCAATAAATGTACAGTTTCGGACATAACTCGTCTTTGCAAGAATATCAATGGAAGGCCTGACGCCATTTGAAGTTTCACAGACAAGAGGAAGAAACGGAAGCGAAAGGAACTGCGTCCACAATGCGCAAATCAAGTCTGGCGCAAAGGATGGGAGGGCGAGAGAGGTCGGGGTGCGATTCCTTGGAGGCCAGGCACAAGAGAGAGTACTCCTTTCGCCCTGTTCCGATAATCATTTCTCTGCCTCCCTCTTTCTCTCTCGTTTAGTTCATTTGTCTTTTATATCCCCTTCGTGATAAAAGAGGTTCATTTTGAGCATATAACGGTAACTGCGAGTGGGGTAATTTTAACTTTTATGCGCAAATTGCCCGAACACGCGTTGGTGTCGCTTCATCAATACGACTGCCCGCCCATTGGCAGCCAATTGGGGGAAGAGGGACATGGTACCACACTGCTTGGAGGGATCAAAACCTCCTGTGAAATGACCACTCTTTTAAATATTCCTTTTCAATGTCTGTAAGCGTCAGTATTCCGCGATGCTCATTGGAGTAAGCAACCTTTATCATTCAAAATAAATTACATGCTTCTGTGGGTGGCTGCAGGGCATTGCAACAGGTCCGAAATAACCTAAATTGAATTAAACTCGTGAAAAACAATTTATGCGACGAACGTTCAATAAAGATCAATCATAAATTTATATTTGCGCCACATAATTAAAACAAATAAATTCATATTTTATTATTTGCCAAATTTGTAATACATGCATGGAAACCGTTTTGTTTAATTGATTTGATTTTGCTCCAGGGTTGCATTAGGGGAAGCCGTCGCAGGTTTAAACATGCTCAGCTAAAACAAGTGCGGACGATGCCGCGAGAGTAACTTCAAAACGGATCCATTCATCAATATCCCATTTCAAAGTGTAAAAATCAAATTTCCGATCAAAAAGAATATTTTTTACGCTTTTGAATTTCTGGTTGCTCAGTTTCCTTGCTTCTGATGAAGGAGAAAAGGTGTGCAAGAAGATGTTTCTTCACATTGAGGAACTGAAAAACGTCACTATGAACTAGGTTTGGACTATGGAGATGACGTGGAACGAATTTCACATTGATTTTCACGATATATTTAGCAAAAGCATTTACTAGCATCTTCCGCCCTCAATCGTGGTGCAGCATCCAGCGAGTTGCTTTGAAATGCGGCCTTTTGCGATTGAAAAGACCTTCGCATTTGTGATTCATACGGAAAACGTGCATCCCTATAGTGCGCTCTATTTACTATTTAATTCATTTATATTTACAGTTTACAATTACATTAAGATTACAATGAAACCGAAACATTAATTTCTTAACAATAAATTGTGTAAATAAACATTTTTGATCAATTGTTTATCGGAAACCGCTCTTTAATTCGAATAAATAATAATATCTAAATGTTTTACTTAGAAAATAATAAAAAATAAATTGAGAAGGCGGGCACATGTGAAATCAATTTGCGAAAAAAATAACATATTTATTATCAGCTCCCTAGGTGGTGCTGTAATGGCTCCACACAAATTAATGGGCATGGGTACAACAAATTAGCATTATTTTGAAACATTTATTTTTAGAGTAAATCTCATTACATTATGCTTATATAAATTAATTCCAGATGTTTAGGATCTTTTTTATTACAATAGCGATGGATAATTGTAGTTTGCCTTGAATTTTCAAATGTGACCATTATTTTTTGGGCAAAAAATGTTCTTTCATGAAACAATTCCCTTAATTTCAATTCCCCCTTTATTTTTTTTGTCACAGAAAAATTAAGAATAATGATGCTTAACAATATCTCTAAGTTATTAAAAAATTTGTGTATATATTTGTATGCACTTGCAATTTATGAAAACAAAAGTCCTACTGTGTGAAGTTTTCCAAAGTTCCTGAAGTTAATCAATATGCATGCATTCCCGCATACCTTCAAATGGTGCGGAATTTTGAATGATAACAAAGGTCGTTGTTAAATTCATTTATAGTTTCTCCACAACTTCATTCCCGCCGAATATTAATTAATTGCATCTCATACGTCGGCATTAAATCGAAAGCTTATTTATTAATTTTAAAACATTATTCACATACAGTAGTAGTGCCAATTTACAGTGAAAATATACCAAACATGAAAGAGGACAAAATACAATAACAGCATAACAAGAACAACGAGAACCAAGCTTGGAAAGGGGAAAATTTTAATTTACTGAAAGGTGGGATAAAGTTTGGGTGGTGAAGTTGTTGCATGATAAGTTAAGGGGGTCGACAGTGTGAGGGGGTGAATTTAGAAGGGAGGAGAGGCGAAATAAAGGTGAGCGCTTGGTGAGAGATATTCTAGGAATAGGCAGATGGAGTAGGGAGTGGGTGCGGGTGGATCGGGTTGGTATCCTGAAGTTGAAGAAAGATAGCAGTTCAGGGCAATCAATAGCCGAGAGTTTAGGGTGTTGTAGAGGAGTTTTAAATCAGCTTTAAGTCTGTAGCTTTGGGGACTAGAAATGGATAGGGAAGACAGAACAGCATTTGAGGACATATTGCGGTAATGTGGGACTCGGTGTTTGACTATTTTGGCATAGAAATGAGAGATGCAATCAAGGGATTTAAGATTAGTTGGGGATGAGGTGGACCAAATGGGAGAGCAATATGATGTGATGGGAAGGACAATTGTTGAGAAGTATGAATGGAGTGCAATTGGATCTTTAATTTCTGTGAAGCGGTAAAGAAGACCTAGTAGGGAGATTGTTTTATTTTTTACAGTCTGTATGTGGTCGGAGTAATTTAGTTTCTGATCAATTTAAACGCCAAGGTCTTTCATGGTTTCTTTTATGAGAAGAAGAAACATGATTATTTATCCTTGAATCAGATATTGCTTCTCTCCTAGATGAATCCGCTAAGTATTATTTCTCAAGCCAGATAAATGAAAAACAACAGTTATGGGGAGCACAGTAGGTTTTTATTCGACTAAGCATCTGATGCTTAAACAGGGAACAATAGGAACTAAAACTCCTGATGTAAAAAACTTTTTACTCTCGTAAATCCTATTTGAGTAGTGTAATCACTACACGTAAAATACGAGTGACAAAATGAAATTGTATAAACACTTCTATCCTAAGAGAGTTATTATTGTAGTGACTTTTGAAATGTTACTTGAATTTGAAAGAAACGAAAACTATGAAGGTAAAATTAGGTTGTAGCAATGTTAATGACAAATATAGGCTACAACTTTAACGAGGTGGAAGGGCTTGGCTTGGGTGTTGCGATGACCCCTAGAGCAGTGCCGGCGGGAGAAACACTAGTAAGTGCTTCTAGAAGGGTGACCCATTAGGGGAAGGGTAGGACCTAGAGGAAAAGTAGTAATGGCAGAGCCTGCTCCTGAAAGAGATGGAAATAAAAGAAGCCTGATACTAGTGGAGCAGATATTTGCGTACTGGTGTCACGATGAAGACACCCTTGATGAAGGCAAAAGGAAACGACTTCAATAATTTACCTCGAAAAAATATGATTGGAAAAATATATTATAAATCCTAGATGGGCCGAGCCCTGTCAATCCACGAGACTCCATCCACTGGACCTCGTTTCATGCCCCGAGTGGGAGAGGTAAGGCAGTCGCCGCAGTCCTCATCACAGGAAATTCTCGCAACTAGAGCAGCAAAAGCAGAAAAGACAGAAGAGTACAGAGCAGAAATGAAGAGAGGAAATATAGATATTTTTGGGCTGTCCGAAGTGAGACGGAAGAAAGGGGGGGGGGATTACTGGAGCGATAGTAATAGATTAATTTTCTGCGGAGTAATAGAGCAATGATTTGTAATAGTATGAAATTAAAAGGGTTGAAAGAACTTCACAAGCATAAATCAGGTGACCATTTGAGTCTTATTGGTGGAAATAAAAGTTAAACCAACGCAATCAATCACTAATCAAATCTCCAAGCCAACAAAAAAAAACCAAAAGAACGAAAAAATAGACACGAACGTACGAACTAATTTTTCCCACGAGCGATTAACGATCAGAGATTAACTGTGCCCGACCGTGCTAGGTGGTTAAAAAGTATTTTCGTATTCTTCATCCTAAGCAACCTAACATGTTGCCAATATCTCTCATAAGCTAAGTTATTATCCTTGTGGTTTCTACCCAGCTCTTCTCGTACGCTTGGAAACGTACCTCACACTTAGATACCGTAGTGCACGAAACCGTAGTTATCATCATTTACAATTTCGCAATTATTTTATATTTGCACATTCAACTAAATATTTAAAAAATTTTTAATTATTGATTATGCGGGCCAGGTGTTGAATTCCCCCCCCACACGCCCCTTACAGGGCTCGATGAGGAATTAGAAGATCGGGCATACAATAAATTAGAGGGCTTAATTGCGTGTGTTCCTGGAGGAAACCATTTGATGGTGACGTGGGGATTGGAGCAGATCTGCGGGCGAAGGGAGGGACGGGAGTGAGATATGGCGACACGGTAGATGAACAAGAAATGACAGCGGAGAGGGAGCAATCGAGCTCTTTCGGCGAAACAATTAATCATAACTAACACTTCGTTTAAACACCACAACAGACGTGAGCATAGGTGGAAAAGGCCCGCGTAGTGATATATATATATATATATATATATATATATATATATATATATATATATATATATATATATATATATATATATCAATTACACTATATTAAGGTTAGGCACGGATTTTGGAAAAGCGTGGTCACTTCGCATTGTTTCCCGGGAGATGATTCAAATCATAATTTAGCAGGAATAAAGTGCAGTTACAGAGTAAAACAGGGATGACTGATGTGGAAATGGAATGTAGAGGCATTAATCAGGGGGAAGAAGTTTTTCGAAGACAGGCAGATGGGTTCAGAAGATGAAAGATGGGAACATTTCAATTAGGGAAACCGAGAGCTGCAAAATAAACAGCAGTGAAAGTTAATAAGGAAAGGACAAGGAAGCCAAATATTACAGACGAGATGGAGATGGAGTGATAGAAGGCAGAAGATATTAGAATAATAGATACAGAGAATTTGGTGGAAGAAAGTAATTCTTCTACATGGTATCCTGCAAGCCAAAGTTGATGTACTATGTAATAGGAGTGGATTTTGGATATATTCAACATCAGGCACTCAATATCAAAATTTAATTTTTATTAATTTTAATCACAATATTAATATGACATTTGATTCAAATAATGCTGTGGAGAAAGGGCTTGAGGGTTCTGATGACCCATAGAGCAGTACTGGCGAGGGCAATGATATTTGCTTTTGGTAGCGTCACTCATAGTTGGAAGGTAAGGAGCCAGACGAAAGGTACAAACGCTGAGTCTGTTCCTCAGTGAGGCGGCTGCAAAGGTGTCTGGTCCCTGTACTGCGGCCATTGAGTGATGGTGTCAAAGGCAAAGACTATTGAGGTAGGCAGCGGAAGAACACCTTACTTATTTATACCAAGAAAGTCAGAATGAACATCATCATGGATATGATGTGCTGGAAACTACAAGATTCGGTAAATACCCTGCTAAGCTTTTGTGGACATCATCTTACGAAGCCCTCGCGATGAATGGTGAAATCAATAGCAAAAAGACAGAATGGGATGCTATGACGATGTTCATAACAGGATGATTAGTAGCGAGAGAGGATATATATGTAGATATTTCAGGACTATGCGAGGTGAGATGGAAGGATAGCAGTGGATACTGGAGTGATAGCGCAGAGGAGGGGGAGAGAGATATCGAAGGGTGCTATTATATTGAATAGATTGGTAGAAAGAAGCGTAATTACCATAGAGCAAGTAACGGGGAGAAGATTGATGACAGAAGTTAAAGCGGAATCGACAAACTTGGTCATTTAATCAAGTACAATGTATATTCGTATGCCTCCAAGCAATCACAGGGAGGAAGAATTCGATAGGGTATACGATCAGATTGGAGAAATAACTGCTTGTATTCCTGGATGGAAATATTTGAGATTGTTCGGGGATTGAAATGCGACGGTGGATGAAGGAAGAGAGGTAGTGAGGAAGGGGACTAAGGTTTTGCAACAAGAAATGACTGCCGAGGGAAAGAAATAAATGAAAAGAAATTCTGTTGGAGGCCGGTTAATCATAACGAATACTCGATTTAAACGACACTATAAGCGTACGTGTACGAAGAAAGTGCACGGGGGCTCATAAAGATGTAATTTACACCATAACATGGTTGCGCACTGATTAGGAAACAGCCTGATTAATTCGCACAGTTTCTTAGTAATAAAGCGGGTTAAGATCGTAACTTATGACCAATGAAGTGAAACAAAAAGTCGAAAGAATAAAACAGAGGAAAAGGTCTAGGAAACGGGATTAAAGAGAGTATCAGCAGGAAAAACCGAGTGAGAAAAAGGGAGCAAGTTAATTTGAATAAACATGGGAACATACCAAAAAGGGATATCAAACTCGACAAACGAAACTTTAAGAAAATTAAATTGGAAAAGCACAAGACAACCACGGCTTACAAACGAGATGAATTGAAAGAACACTGAAGAAAGTAATGGAGGAATGTAAAAACAGAGCTGGGTGGAAGGAAGTGTGCGAGTGTAAAGTTGGATATAGAACTCAGGGCAGGAAACAAATAGGGCGAACGAAATATGGTGAGAGAGGATATAACAAAGGAAGGGTGAAATAGGGTTCTACACATGAGGTTGAAAGAGCTGTCGTGAAGTAAGAAGGAAAAATCTGTGGGCACTGTAACAAATAATTCAGGAAAATTATGATTAGAACCGGTGAAAATTCAAGAGAAATGGGAGGAATACACAGATATGGCAAATAAGTCAAATAAGACCGTGGGGGTAGAAAACATTCTCGCGGAACTACTTAAAAGATTAGAATAACGGGAGAGAAGAATTTTAATGGACTAATTGTAGCATATATGAGGTGGACAGAAGTACTCTTCATTGGTCAGTGGTACTCGGAATGTTCCATAAGATGACGGAGAAGAGGGTCACCTATCACTTGAGGGATGTTCAGTTTGGGTTCAGAAAGGGGATAGACACGCGTGATGTCAAATTAGCAATAAGGTCACCCATAGAGAGGAACATAGAATAAAACCGTATTTGTCTGTTCCACGGATTTCGCGAAAGCGTTTTAATAGAGTAAACTAGGTAGGATTAATGAATATATTTCAGAAATAAGAAGTAGAATGAAAGGCTAGGATACTCATTCGCACCCTGTACATTTCTCAGACAGCTCAGATTCGAGTGGTGGATGGGAGAGTCGAAATGGGTGGTGTTCGGAAGAGGAAAAAGAGAGGAGTGTTCATCATCACCGGAAAAAAATTTAAAAAAATCTTATTGTGGAGAATAGTTTTGTGCACAGCGAAAAAATAGTCATTGAAACAAAATGGTAAGCGTAATTTGGATGCGGAATAGAAAAACGGTCCATTCTAGAATCAGAGATCAGACAGTGTTCTTTAGGAGAGGCGAACAAGTATCGTTGACCATCCAAAACATAACTGGAACGCTAGACTATCTCAGTATAAAAATGCAATCGATTTTTGACAAAATTAAGGATTGAATCAATTTTTAGCCAGAATTCTTAAGAAGTAATTTTTTTAAACAAGAATGGAATGGAGCATCGGCTGCAAAATGTTACTATTTTGTAAGATCTGGTGCTTCCTCGGCTATTTTGTAACACACTTAATTCATCCAATAAATTAAATCCATCGAAATTCGGGAAGGAAAATTCACGAATTATTTCTCTTAGATAGAATTAAAAATCATGAGCGCGGATATATTATGATGAAATTTCAGTTCCATCCCACTTGCTCGTTTCTTGTTTCAAACAGGTGTTCCAGCATATGTGCGTGCGTGCGCGCGCACCCCATTTCCACGCACTCTTTCGGTGGATCGCGGGTAGCAATGTGCACATGGTTTGTATAAAAAGTATCAGATGAAGTTTCGGAAATATATATATATTTATTTCAGATACTGCTACAATGCCTCCCAATTCTTCAAATTACATCCCTTCTTCAGCGTCAACTCACTTCCTTCAGCAGCTTTTCCACGACTCGGAGGCTCCATGGTAGGCGGATTCTGGAAGGCCCGTACACGTGCAAGCTTCTTAGATAGCTCTTACGGTCCCATGGTATGGTGTCCTTTGAGGGAGAATTTCATTAACTGGGATTAGGGAATAGTCTGCTGTGGCCCAGTTGGGACTGTAAGGTGGTTGGGTTATCGTCGCGATGCCGTTGCAGGTCTTGACACTCGACTCTACTATTAGTCGTCCATCAAGAGTTTTGGGGGGACAAGTTAAGCACAGGTCTTTTGCATCACTAAATTTCAGTGATTATGGTGTGCGCTATCATCTTATCAATGCCAATACGATCTGAGATCATACGATCACATTTAACCGACGGTCTGAGTTCAGCACTTCACGCGCACGTCAAGAATAAACTGTTGCCGATTCTTTTTATACAACCATTAAATGTATAACGATTGAATAATTGTAGAATGATGGGTGACCCAGCAACCCCTACCGTATGCCCTCACGTTTGCTTGTGTAGTAGTGTGTGGACTAGTATAGTGCAATGAAATCATCTAAAACTCGTTGGCCGACGATCACTGGTGGTGGTAGTCATGCAAATGAGAGCGGATCGCTTTCTCTAGCGCCATTCTGACTTTAAATGGAAGAAGATAGGGCCTCGCGGATGACCGACCGGTTCGAGATGAATTTAGCAATTACTGATACCTATGCATCATCGCTCACCCCATCCGGAATCACTTCAACCTCCTTCAACCCTAACGAGGAAGGAGGACTGAAACGGAGAAGCACGTGCTGAGAGAAAGAGAAAAGGGAAGAGAACAAGCGCTCTCCTCTTCACCCATTGTCGCCACTCACTCTCCCACACACCCCGCTCCCTCCTCCCGGTTTTATTTTTTAAATGGGATTCCCCCTCGCGTCGACTCCGCCGGATCCGTGAGCACGCTACTCACTCGCCGACGGCCCCTTCGTACGGGACGAGTTTATTACCTGGACATTCGGGACATTTTGGCCGCACTAACGCCACAGGACACAGTTGTGGTCGTTAAGTCCCGCCACTTGATGCAAGACCTTTCTGCTATTTGAAAGAAAATATGAGAAAGGCTCTGAATCCACAGTGGGCGGATTCTTTAGGCCCACATCTTTCAGCCAATAAAACATCAAACTATTTGCCAGTAAAATTTCCCTCATTTGGCATTTTTGCTCTGGCAACGACAAAGGAGCTGGCTGAAAATGCTTTGAGATTTTATGATGGACGAAGCACGGATATGTTTTCAAAATTACGCATTCAAAACGATATATGTAGAGTTTTAAATTGTTTGAAATTACATCAGCTTATACCGAAAAGTATAAAAAGTAGTAAAAGCATATTTTATGTTACAAAATTAAAGAGAGCCTGAAATCGGAGCACTCATCGGTCAATAAAGATGTAAATCATCAGATATATTAATAATTAGTGAGTTTAAAGGCATTTTGACAACTCTTCATTATTAAACTCGCAAATTCAGTGAGACTAGTGTACTCCTTACAAGAAAGTTCGGAGTCTCGCTCGCAAAATCTTGTATTCTACATGACACCTTCGAAGCGGCGTTGCGGGGGATGATTCGACACTCTGCACGCAACATCAAACATTATTCCTTCATTAATATGTAGTTACAATACATATATGTAAAATAATTCAAACTCAGTGTATCTTGAAGGCTAAAGGTACATCCACTAAGGTATCTAAGCGTGATGTATTTCTGCAAGAATACGAGAGAAGTTGTAAGTAACAAGGAGAAGGATAACTAAGGTTAGATGACTTAATGACAGCATAATAGGATGCTTAACATAAGAACAGGAAAACACTTTTTCCCGCATAACACTGTCGGATACATTTATTCTAATCCCTCTTCGTTCGTGAGAAAAATGATATCTCAAATCTATTTGTCCCACACTTAATCCCTCTAACATCATTCACACCACTCCTTCTACCGCAGTACGATTTTCCCGATATTAAACAAGTAAAATTTTATTTAAAGCTTCTTATTTTCGACTTAACGTAACGAAAACTAGGCATTTACAGATCTATGGTCACTATTTCTTTATGTATGTTAAATATCATAGAAAATGTTACAGCAATAGGTCAGGACATGACCATATTTCATGCATCATTCAATGTGTAGGATTTATTCTGAATATAAGGAAGAGGATTCAGGCAAGGAAATAAAAGCTTACGTCGTCTGGAAAACTGATTTAGAATGAAAGTCAGAAGTGGAAAATATTTCATTATAACTTGGGATGGTGAGAGTGAAAGTATTTATGGTAGAATGTATTCTTGGCCTAATTGTCTTGTATGCATATAATCCTCACGAAAGAATAACAATATTTAGTGGCACAAACGGTTAAATTGTTACAAGAAGATACACTCCATAAATCCACGCTCAATACATTTACCAGATCAAATATGACTCGAATACAGGTGGTTTCATGACCTTTTATTCCAAAAAATCACTACATTAGACTCAATTCTTAAAATAATCCCTCATATCTTCCTTCCATTTAAACCACACCACAAGCTATATTAATTTTATAAACCTTTAATCAATCTATTGAACAATTATTTATATATATATATTTATATATATATACATGTATATATATATATATATATAATAACATAATATTTATTATATGTATTCATCATCATAATCAGTATTTCAATCCTATGTTTGGCTTACTGCAGCCCTCCATTCCACCATTTCCGTTTTACCTCCTTCCTAATTTGCCCAATGTACATTTCTCTTGGTCTTCCCCGTGGAATATTTCCTTCTATTTTACCTTCTATTATATTCCTAATCAATCCATTGTGCCTCAACATCTGTTCAATCCATCTATTTCCTCTTTGGTGTAAAGTTCCCCATGTGGTCCTATCATCGTGTGCCCTTCTCACTACTTCCTCTTCCTTACTTCGTCAGTCCATTTAATCTTAATCATTCTCCTCCAGCACCATGTTTCAAAGGCTTCTATTCCTTGCTGGTCCACTTTTCCGATGTTCCAAGTCTCGTAGCCATAGAGGGCCACACGAAAATCTTGACTAATTGCTTCCTTGTTTCCAGCTTCAGGTTCTTTGAGCATAGCAGTTGCCTCTTCTTCATGAATGCGTTCTTAGCTCGGGCTATTCTTCGCTTGATGCCGGTCGAACTTCTTTCATCCCATATACACAATAAATATAACATTTATACACTGCTATAAGGCATAATTTGCAAGATTTTTATTCTACCCATTGTTATTCAAACTTTACAATCCAAAAGCACACGCAATTCTCTGCAATAATCTTCTTTGCGGCAGTGTGATCTCCATGGAGAAAGGGATTGGAAAGAAGCATCACATTGAAATACTCATTAATACAGTAATATCCAATAAAATGAACGTAAATTACATAATTGTACATAAATGCGTACTCATGCGTATTTTATAAATAAAATCAAACTTATTCATTTGGCTTCTTCCAATTGATATGTTGGTTGCGCAACTTCCATGGATCTTTTACGTCTACATAAATACCCCGCAATCTACCAAAAAGATTTTACCAGGGGGTGTAAGCACCAGGTGAAATGAGTAAGGGCTAACGGAGAGGAAGGGAAATGAGGAAAAACTTTCACTACAAAATCTAAAAAAACGTGCATATTTACATAAGTGCTGGCGGAAAACTGCGTTAAAAAAAAGTGTTAAATTCACCTAAGGAAATATTTTTTTGAGATAGGTAGTTTGTCTGTTTATTCTGCCTTTGTATCAGCCTTTACTTTTTATACAAAACTCTTACCTTTTTGGGCATATTTTCTATGCGAAATCTTTCTTTTTATATATTCTACTGCTTCAGGCTTTCCTGCGTGGAAGTATTTATTATCCATACTACGAGCCTACAAACACGACCCTTTGTAACGAGCAATTGTTCCTGTCCCCCTCCCCACTCCTTTCCGAGAAAATAGCCTGGAAATGGAAAAAACCAACCCTTCAACGCAGCTGATCGCCTTCACCCTTCTCAGGCCCTTCCACCCCCCTTCCCACACCCACTCTTTCCTGAACGCATATATTATTACACTGTTTGTTAAGGAAATGTGTACCTGATGATGCCGCAAGTCGGTGAAATGCGTTGTATCTTATTATAAAAAATCTGAGGAAGAGTGCAAATTTTTACTATTTATATTTTACATTCTTGTATGCATGCCGAGATCAGAATGCTTCAGGGAATTTTAGGAAACTTTGAAAGTGCGACTCTATCAACTTCATTTCTAATCTACAGTTCATGTTCTCCCAGACCATTACAAAACCCTGAATTATCCCTATAAAATCACTATCCCAAAAAAAATATAATCTATTTTAAACTGGAGAATACACCGACGGCCATGACCTCATGAATTTCGCCCATTGCGTGAGGATCGCCCTTTCTTTTATTTTAAACTCTGCGACGCGAGGATGAGAAGAGAGCGCCCGCAGTCCGCGCGTCCGATTGAGGGAACACACTCCGTTCCAGTCGGAGCGAGGGCAAGCCATCAAAGGGGAATATTCAGAGATGATTCCCGCATCAAAATTTAAGCAGCGCTTTGCGTTTCGGCGACCCCACGACGCAGACAGACCCTCCGCCGAGAATGCCTTCCGGATCTCCTCCCCCGCCCCCATCCACGCACACGGGCGTGCACCTCACTCACTCGGGAGGTGCACAGCGCCACTTCCCACCGCTCGCAGGCTGAAGGGGGCCGGGGGAGGGAGGGATGGCGCTCTGAAGCAAGCGACGGCTTCCACTTGAGACGGACGGGGGGGAGGGGGCGGGGGGAGGTGGCCGAGGTGCTCCAGAACAACAAAAACAACTGTCTTCATCCCTCACTCTCTGGCACCCCCCCGCCCAATGTGTGTGTGTGTGTAAGGGGGTGGGAGGGGGGGTCGGAGGGGAGAATCAGTGCGCTTCCGCCCCTCTCCCAACCGCGGGCACCAACACGCTCGCGCGCCTCCACACACTTTCTCTCCGCGTGCGCCATGGCGCACTGAATAATTCACGTCAGGGGTGCGCAGGAAGGCGTGGGGAATCGAGAATATTTCATTAAGGGCCCTCCCTTCCCCCTCTGTCCCCCTCACCCCATGCAAACACACGCACATACACACTCTCTTTTGTTCCCAAGGGAGAGGACATCACGGAAATGGTGAAGCGGCATCATGACTCTACAGCAAACTGTCTCTTTTTTTGGGCAAAGTGTTTCATTTGGGTACACGTATTTTGGGAATCACATCGCGTGGCCAAAACTACGCGTTGCATGTTCTTACTCACGGTGCTTCTCGACTGTTAGAGAATTTGACCATCTATCTTTAGAAAGGTGAACATTTATTAGTTTTGCTGGGAATCACTCAATGGAGCGAAGGTTAAATTACAGATTACATCTCTAGTATAAATTGGAAGGTTATCTCTTAAAGCAGTGCTGTTGAAGATGCATTGTCACTCCCATCGTGCTGTGGTAGGAGAGATCATGCTCGTAAAATTAGAGAGATTGAGTGTAAAAGAGATTTAAGATGTCATTGTTTCCACAAGCGATAAGGGATCAGAATAACGTTGCCCGACCGCAGTAGTGAGGAGAGGAAGTATTTTGGTCTGGTGTGTAATCACATCCTTCCAGTCACCCTGGAGGTGGCTTGCACGGTACTAAAAACACCCATAAAAAAGGTGGAAAAACTACTCTTGTCTTGAGTTTAGAAAAGAATATTTGAAAAATTATGGTAACTAATCAATTTTAGACAGTGCCAAAATCTACTCCATTTTACACGCAATCTATTGATCTAGCACGTTTTATTTCTTTGGAAACACAGCATATCCGAACGAAAAAACGAAAAACTACTTGAGAAAGATTTTATGATCCCGAGAAAAATTGCTAAAAGAAAGCATCAAAACTAAGAACGACGGAAGGAGGAGGCAGGGTTGGTTGGCCTCAGCGGTCAAAACATAATTCGGATGACCGCAGCGGGCCCTCGACAGGAGAGCCGAGCATTCGACTTGATAAACAAACTGCATGGATCCATCTTTGCTCACACCCCCTCGCAACCGATGGTAACTATGGCCGAGATCCCATTATCTCGGATCTCGGCCTCTACTCACCTGCGGAATGTAGACGTAAAATAACGGGAGCAAAAAACCGGACCGAATGTGATGCTGAATTATTGAGTATATGATCGAAATCGTAGCGTTTGACTTAAATTCTATTCATTTATTCGATTTATTTATTTAATTTTTATTTCTAAATGGTCCTTCAAAATTATTCCAGTCATTAGTGCAAATTTCAACTGATTTTTAAGTTCGAATACATTGAATAGTCCTATTTATCAGTCAAGAGTTATAGCTTTTATCTCGAGGTGGATTCCTTTTGGAATCTACTTCTTTCAAATATACGAGTTAAACGAAAATACTTTAACTTGAATCTAAATAAATTTCCTATATAGACGCCAAATTTTAATTCTTTCTAGCCAAATCATTAAAAATAACTTAATCGTAGAATTAAGTAGACTGCGACTAAAACATTTCCATGGAAGGGGTTGATAATTTTCAACTGAGCTAAAAGAAATTAAATGGAAATATTCCAGCATGTTACATTATTCATAACAACCCAAGCATTACGGAATCGCAAGAGACAAATAAATTTACGGTCAAACTTTTATCATCAATATCCTTTTTAAGGAGACCTTCTCAATTCATTCTGAATGAAGAGCTTGAACTTCAGATTTTTATGAGGAATAACGCAAAAGAATTATTTCACCCTCCTTAACACTTCAATATTTCCTGCTATCTTAAAACACAAACAAAAGCAGAACTGAAAAACTTGGTTATTATTCAGGTATACATGCCACTGAGTAACCATCCGGAGGAAGAGGTTGATAGGATATACGATCAATTAGAGGATATAATCGCGTGTGTTCCCGCAGGGAAACATTTGATAGTGCTGGGGGATTTGAATGCGACGGTAGGCGAAGGAAGAGATGGTGATGAGGTGGGGGACTACGGTTTAGGCACGAGGAATGACCGCGGGGAGAAATCAGTTGAGTTCTGCAGGAGACAGCAGGGGTTAGTCATCACCAACACTTGGTTTAGACACCACAAAAGACGCAGGTATACATGGAAAATGCCAGGTGACTCAGGAGGGTATCAGCTATTTTATATTCTTGTTAGACACACGTTAAGGAGCAGTGTGAAAAATTCCCACAGCTTCCCGGGAGCAGATACGGACTCTGACAAAAATTTATTTGTTATGAAATGTAGCGTCCGTTTCAAAAAGATAAGGCAGGGGCGGCGAGTTATAAAATGGAATGTAGAAGCAATAAATGGGTTGAAAAAGAAGAAGTGCCAACAGGCACAATGGAATGAAAAGGGAGTATTAACAGGCTGTAGAGGAAATCATGGAGGATAGCAAAGAGCTGAGTACTATCGAAGAAAAATGGGAAAGTATGAAGAAAGGGTTGTCAAAAGCCGCAAAAGGCACTATTGGAACCGCTTACGTGAAAAGAACTAGAAAACCATGGATCACGGATAAGATGATTACAAAGATGGATGAGAGGTGATAATGAAAGAATGTACCAACGGAGTTAGGCAAATTAAATACAAAAAGTTAAACAATAAATTAAGGCGGGCAACAAATAAAGCAAAAGAAGCATGGTGGATGACGCAGTATGAGGACATGGAAGGTTTGCAGAGGAAGGGTGTAACAGGTGCGCTGTACAGCAAAGTTAAATCTTTATCGGGAAGTAAAAAAGGAAGAGCTATGCTAACAGTTAGAGATAAGGCGGGTAAGGTAATAGTTGACGCAGGAAAGATCCAAGAGAGATGGAAGGAGTATATAGAAGAACTGTATAGTAAAGAACTTAGACCAACAAAGTTAGACAGAAAAGGAACATGACGTAGAGGAAGATAGCTTAGGTCCAGGCATTCTAGACGGTGAGATAGAAAGGACATTAAGGCAGATGAAGTTAAATAAGGGCGTGGGGATGGCTAACATTCCTGCGGAACTACTGAAATGTATAGGAAAATGTGGGAGGAAGAGGCTTTATGGGCTGATTCGTAGTATCTATTAGGAAGGAATCTGGTCGGAAGATTTTGTGAGATCAGTGTGAGATCCTATTCCGAAAAAGGTGAAGGCTACGTTGTGTGAGGACTACAGGCCAATAAGTTTGATATCCCTCGCACCTAAAGTTGTTCTAAGCATCATAAACAAAAGGATAGAGAGTAGGGCAAATGATTACTTAGGGGATGATCAGTTTGGGTTTAGAAAGGGGAGAGGTACGCGTGATGCCATTGCAGTAATGAGATTATTAATCGAGAGGAATATAGAACACAACCAGGAGGTATTTGCCTGTTTCGTAGATTTCGAAAAAGCGTTTGATAGAGTGAATTGGGAAAAACTAATGAGTATTCTGCAGAAAATAGGAATAGATTGGAGGGAAAGGAGGCTAATCCGCAACCTGTACATGTCTCAGACTGCTCAGGTGCGAGTGGGGAACGGGGAGTCTGGTTGGGCAGTGTTAGCAAGAGGTGTAAGGCAGGGTTGCCCATTATCACTGTTGCTGTTCAACCTGTACACAGAGGAAATGAATAAAGAGGCATGGGAAGAACTGGAAGTAGGAATAAAAGTGGGCGAGGAATTCGTAAAATCAGTGAGGTTCGTTGATGATCAAGCTTTAGTTTGTCAGTCAGCCAAGGGGCTGCAAGCATTGCTTAGTGAATTGGAAATCCAGTGCAGACAGGTATGGGATGAGAATCAATATTAATAAAACAAAGGTTATGCGATTTTCTAGAAAGAAAAAGGCCAAGCTTAAAATTAAAATAGGAGGGCAAAAACTAGAGCAGGTAGAACAGTTTACGAATCTCGGTAGTGTTTTGGACCAACATGGTCAAAGTATTAGGGACATAAGGAGAAGAATTGCGCTAGGCAAAGAGGCTTTCACAAGGAGGAAGGAGTTGATGACAGGGACGTTGAGTAAGGATATTAAGAAAGCACTCGTAAAAACTTTGATATGGTGTGTGGCTATGTACGGCGCGGAAACGTGGTCATCGAAGCAGGAGGATAGCCGTAGACTGGAGGCTTTTGAAATATGGTTGTGGAGAAGAATGGAGAAGGTGAAATGGACCGAGAAGAAAACAGATAAGTATGTACATGTTATGGTGAGCGAAGAGAGGGGTTTTTTTGGGTGAAATCCTATGGAGGCAGGAAAAGTGGATGAAGGGTGTATTGACCGGCAGTGGGATGTTGAAGACTGTAATTGAGGGGAGAATGTTAGGCAAACGAAGAAAGGGATGTTGGACGGGTTGAAGGAAGGTAGAAAGTACTCAGAGATGAAGAGGCACCTGATATAGAGTAGGATACTGGATTTTGTGTTTTGTTAGGAGTCACAAAATATTTATTTAGTAGCTGTGTCCATCCAAAAAACCACCTTAACCGGTAGATTACCTAATAATAAATAATACATCTTTATACCTCCTTCGACGTTAGCTCCCTGTACCTTCATAAAAGTCCATCTACAGTCCAACAAAACGTCAAAGTTCATAAAATAAATGCACCCTATATATTTATCACAGGATTCTTCGGTGAATGCCTCTCCTCGCAAGGTTTGGATCCCTACGACAAGGCAGGTATGGCCTAGTGCAGGTTCCCATGGAGCTCGAAGTTCAAGATTCATGACGTGTTTTTCTCATCTGTTCTATTTTATGTTCTTTATGCGAACCTCTCCATCGTGACAGCAACTGCATTTTGAACTTACAACTTTTTAGCCGAAAGCGGGTGAATGATGGGTCGAAATTGAGAGTGTTCATCTTGCCCGAACGGGGGTGATTGTCTCTTCACATGCTCTTGGACCCGAGCGAGCAATCCCAGGGTGCTTGCCCCCCTCTTTGCCCCGAGGGACTGAAACGGCCGTCCAACCCTAATAGCCGCCCCCCCTCGTGGAGCGAGCGCGCCCCCTCGAGATCGGAGGAGCCCCCCCCCCCCGGTTCCTTAGGAGTGCCCCTTGAGGGAGAAAACCCCTCCCCCATCCTTGGTACACGCCTTTCCTCTCCTCTCTCTCTCGCTTTCTCTCATGAAGTGGCGCTTCCCCATTTTAGCCGAAGGAGAGAAATATGAATTGGAGGGATCATTTCAATGACCACCACTTGCCTGAAAATTGCCCGCGTACCTTGCGACAAACAAGCTGAAGAAAAATTAATAAAAAATATAACTTTGCAAAGACGAACATTCATACAAATTTATTGAATAGAGTTCAAATAAATCTTTTCGAAGCAAGAGGGTTTCTTAACATCTGTGAAACATTTAAGCTCTTATGGAAATTCAAATAAGTATGCATTTCTTTAAAAATAATCCATGGTGAATTGAAAATGACACGAAAAATCATTTTACCCGATAAACTGCTCGCTTAGAAATTTGAATGAGTTCTTTGGTGCGTACTTTGAAACATAACCTTTGAGTGGCTCTACACAGTTTAGACGGGTCGATTCGTATCACCTAAGCGTTTGCGAAACCACCCGGCACGCGGATATACATGATTCCGAGGAGAACGAAGAGAGCATCTAGCCTCTAACGAGTCCTTCCGAATTGGGGTCGTCGCCTCTTTGGCCCCAATTACGACGTAAGTGTCTACTAGAGATATTATTTCATCTACGAAACTCTGCTGATGCATTTTGAAGACTCTCCTATGGTCATTATAAAGGGACATGCTATCTTTACACTTTCCTGCTGGGAAGTATTCATTTTAAAATTCTCTAAGCCATTTTTATTAATTATAAATTGGCGATTTTCCACAAAATATATTTTATTACGACCGGTTTCAATGTAACTACATCATCAGCAGGTCCTCACTGTACTCAACTCACTGCATCACCATCACCTTATGATGATGTAGTTACAATGAAACAGGTCGTAATAAATTTTATTTTGTGGAAAATTTCCAATTTTTTATTGATCATGATATTCCACCGTATCACGTCTGAGACGTCTCTTTTTATTCTCTGAGCTATGTCATTATTTCACAGATTCCAACTTAATGCCATGCACCTGACACTGATGACGTTATGAGCATAAAAATGTTGATATCTATGCAAAATTTTATGAAATGTTGAAAAGTTTCTAAATGTATGTGGCATAATAATGACCATTAATCAGGCAATCACGGTATGATGATAAGGAGTTGAGAGGCCATCAATATAAGTACGGATAACTCATTTCACATTTACAACTCCGAATAACTATGGATTTACTTGATGAGCTACTATAAAATTTACGAAATCTTCTCAGATGACTAGGAAGTTGACAGCAAGGGCCAAAGGGCAATCGTGCGCTCGAATATTAGCCACCTGAAGATTTGCAGCAGCGGACATGCCGCAGCTAAACCTACTTCGCGCGAATAGTTGTCCACTGAAAATTAAGTAAAGTTGTAGAAATAATAGCTATTGGCTTTGTAACTATATTTAAATGATGTAATTTTAAAATAAATGATTCCATACTCTGAGAAACTGGAATTTAAGCTGAGAATTTATCTAGAGAAGATTATAATAATAAAAATTATGATAAAACTTCTGGATTAGATATTTTTTGGACTAGGCTAATGTAACTAACATTTAGACTGACAGCTAGCGGAGGAACTAAAGAAATGATCAGTTTACATGTGGAGTAATGCTGCCCGCGTGCCGGGGTATAATGAGTACGCGGCAAGAATGTACTCGCTGAGGTGTAAGATACAACACAGCCAACATTTGACCTCTCTGACGATCATGATATATTACATTAATTTAAAAATGACCGCTTTTTGTATCTGATAAACTATTGGATAACTTTTGGAGGGTCTTAAAGTATTAATATGAAATGAAAGAGATTTCTCAAAGCTCTGGAATCTACTCTTTCCAACTACGTTTTTCTAAAAATATATCACTGTTTCCCCTAATAGATCTACGGCATCTCCCACTAACTTAAAAATCGTAAAAAGACCACTTCACTTTTTACTATTCGTTGTGCAACGCCGCGTCTCACTCTACGGAATATTACTAAGGGAGATCTATTCTCTGAAACTGAGAATGGGAGGTTTTACTGAATGCATCTCATTTGAAATTTTCCCATGAAGTCACCGGTGGTCACCAAGGGTTTAACGATTTCCTCTCCAACTTCTCTCTCTCTCTGCCCCTGCGTGGAAAATCAAGTCCCTGAAGCAGTTTCATTATCTCCACTGCAATATTTTTGTGACAAAGAGATTCGTATCATTTTCGCCACCTACCGTCGCTCACACACATTCAGTTCCTTCGCCTCCCTTGCTTCTATAATACGCAGTTATTTCCTCATCCGTTTCACGAATCACATTCTCAACCCCACTGAATACCTCTCTAATTAATATAATTCACTCTTTAACGCATCCTATTGATCATTATTTCATTGGCTCTTGGATCCGATCCCTAGTTTGTGCATGTTCAGTGCGTTCTGTGTTAAGTTTTAGTTTCTTATTCCATCTTTACACTCTGCTCGTCCTTCGTTTTTAACTACATATTTATTTATTTTTTGTCAACGTCTACCTTATCGTGCAATTCAAAGCAAAGACCGTATTTACTATTTTGTAATTGCCGTGAAAAATATAACTGTTTGTTTATATTTTTCACACAGAGCTCTGTTTTAGACACTAATGGCTAAACGAATATAAAAAATTCAGGATAAGATTTATAGACGCTAAAAAATGCCCAAAATTCCAAACACGTGTAATTATAGCACGTATGTATTTCGATCAGTGTGCGATTCATCGGGCGGGAAGGCAATCGACTTGCCATTTCGACATTCTTGACACATTCTTGCACATTTCGACATTTTAAGTATGGCACACAAAATAATTTAAATGTATTGTGTTGCATCGTAAATTTATTATTGAACTCATTATGTAAATTCAGCAATTGAGCCCAAATTCATGGGTGAGTACTTGAATTAAGTGAAGAGATGACGAGAGAAAGGCCGATGGGATCCCAAGGAAGGGAAAGCGGTAAAAACTAAAGATGAAAGGGTAGATATTGAAACGATGAGGTGAATAGAGAAGTTAACTTCGAAAGCAACGTGAAAACGACTTTTCTCGGAATAACTTGATTTCTTATACTGAACAAACATGACAAATGAATATTTTGCTAGATTTTATTAATATAATGAATTAAGCTTCAAACTTGATTATGGCATCCACTTATTATTAAACTTTACACTGACCTGAAAAGATTGGCGTTCATCTACTTAGTAATCTTCCCCATTGTATTTATGAATCATAACCGTACGTGATACGGTACAAAAAAGTCTTTCTTTTGAAACATGAGGTTCGCAATCTCATATTTATGGAATTCAAATTTTGAAATATGCCCTCATTACTTTTCCTCATTTCTGCATTTTTTTGCACTACTTTTTCTTTGCTTTTTATCAACCTCGATATTAATGTGTATCTCTTACTGCTGCTGCTGTTTTTTTTCCGAATCTGGAGTCTGAACAATGAGTGGTCATGGAGAAGGCAAACAGGTTAATTAAATCTTAAAATAAGGCACGGAATACGCTACGGCGCTCGTTCAAAGTCCATTACAATTTCCACCCCCTTCTCGGCGTTCAATTCCCTAATTCACTTCTGCCAGCTCCGCCCGAATTTCCTCCCCCCCCCCTTCCCCCACTCTCGCCCTTATTAAAGGGCGAGGTGAAATGTGGGAAATACGTGGGTCGGGAGGGAAGGGGGGAGAAAGGGGTGGGGGTGAAGTGGGGTGGGGTGGGGTGGGGGGGAAGGTTGGGTGGATGAGCTGCCCTTGTTTGCACGGGGAGGATCACGGAGGAAACAAAAACCCTGCCCGGTCACGTGACCTCATGGACCCGTGTTTGTTCTCCTCTCCGTTCCGGCTCCACTTACTACGCCGCACTCCATTTTGTTGGCATAAATAATAAATCCGGGCTATCATAAATATAAAGCTCGGTCGTTCCATCGCCTGCATCTATTTGACGTACAGTTCATTGGAAATACTTTACCCATAACGTATTTACAACGGTCCAAACTTCGACCTGACTCACACCCCGTGTGTATTTGTCTTTTAGCTAAAAAGGTAATCGCGAAACGTGTCATTCACAATTATATGCGTTCCCTCGAGAGTCTACACATAAAATTAAGGTGTTGCGATGTTTACCATTTGCAATTTCACAAAATAACCCTCGTGTATATTCGGAAATTGAATACATCCAAAACACTGCTCTTGAGAGTGTTGCCAACTGTGCAGTATTCTAAAACAATGTTGAGAGAAAAATGTGCCGAGGATTTTTAGAGGGGGTGTTGGCCGATTTTGGAGCCGATAGAGAGGACGATGCATCAGGGCAGCGTGTGCACCATCGTTACCTAAAGGTCGAATTAAAGCTCATTCCAAAGGGACCGTTTCTTTTCGTCAAGAATGCAGATATTTTCGTAAACAAATAATTTAGGTTGGACAAAAACTTTACGGCACTTATTTTCCTTGCTTTGTATTCGGGTAAAACCCGGTGCGACCGAGGAGAATGGATTTCGAGAGGTCACTCCTGACTCCTTGTCCAATGTCCGTGGAGACAAACCGCCGGGGATGACGCGATGTCCGTGCCCGAGACGAGACGCCAACACCCGGAGAATTACTCGAGGAGTGAGACGCTTCAATCTCACTTACGAATCCAGGCGAGTGGTGGCGATATCTCAAATATAGTGGTAGTATTTCTGAGCAATATTGTAGAATCAACACAATTATCGCAATGGATAAATAAAAGAGTAAATTGTACCGAGTTGGTATAGTGTTACTTGAAATGGTCATAAAGTGATGCAAAGGTCCTTGTTTTAAATTCATTCCCCTTACATTGTGATCTGTATGCAACTACGTGGTGTGTGGCACGGGGTGAACACCTAGTATTATCTCGTATGGTAGCCTACGTTTAATGTAGGTTTTGGATGAAGCTAAACGCCGCCGGCCACACCTTACAAGAAACAACTTGGCAGCCAACACTGCAGTAAGCCCCCATACTTTCTCCCTCCCTCAATTCCGTCAAACATGTCCACGCGCTCCATCGCCAATCCAAATCTCTTTTCGGCCACTTCTTGCATTACTCCCAACAATCCTCTCTCCTCCGCCGTCATGCCTCGTTCCACCACAGTCTTTCAATATCAAAATATTTCATTTTTTTAAATAAGTTATTCATTTAATGTACATATACTCACACAATGGAGATAGCCTTTCCACCATCTGATAAGGACTGAGTTTACCAAGTATGAATTACTTCTCTTCGGATGACAGATGAGCTTCTAGCAGCATTATGCATAGCAGTAGCATATTGAGTCGTACCTAATCTGAATTGGCATAGCGTATGGAATGCTTTCCTCCGGGATTTCGGACGCGATGCCGATATATTGCGGCAATCGCAATGCTTTCCTCTCCGCCAGGGATTCGTAATTTTGTGCCGCAAGCCCCAGGGTGGCGCCCACGGATTACCGAGAGCTTTGTTACGTGGGGCCGTGCTTTTGATTGCGCCATGCATCAAATGTCTTTCCCTCACGGGTCGCGTTCCAGACCGCAATAAACCCAGTTCGCTTCATTCTCCGCCCGGTTGGTCTCTTTCGATCGCCTTCACCCCCGCACCCTCCTCCACCCCATTCACCGGCACCTTCCCTCGCCTTCCGAGCAATTGCCATATCACCCCGGTCCTAAATAACACTTCCTCATCCACTACAGCAACACGCTGGCGGAGAAAATCCACTAGCCACCATTCATTATCCCCCCTCGGCGCGTCGCGGAGTTCCATAAATGCACTTTCCTTTTTGACACGGGATATTAATATCATCGTTCCCCGATTGAAGCCCTCATCGAGAGAAATAAACATCAGAGAAGTTATTCCCTCGCGAGGGTGATTGCCGACGCCGAAGGAAGACGGATCCGCGATCGCTTTCAAGAAACAAGTGACGAGTGGAAACACGTGGCGCGCCAATGTATTCAGCTGCGGAATGAGGAGAGAACTGCTGCCTCAACGTTAGTTCACTAATATTTTATATTATAATATATATATATATATATATATATATATATATATATATATATACCCTCTCCAAGCCACCGCTAGGGTGTGTGGCAGGAGTTAAACACATTCCAGAATAATTTTACCCGAACATGACCCTACCGCGGTCGGACGATGTTATTCTCATCACTTATCGATCGTGGACAAAATGACATTTAAATCCACCTATTTGACACCTAATCTCTCTAATTTTATAAGTATGATCCCTACTACCTAAGTACGATGGGGGTAATAATACATTTTCAATATCACTGCTAAAGAAACATCCTCCCAATTGATGCAAGAGATTTAATCTGTAATTTAACCTTGGCTCCGTGAGTGATTCTCAGCCTAGCTGCTCTAATATCTTAGAAACGCTACTAAGTTGAACATAAAGTTTTACAAATCTAGCTCCTCTACGCTGCACGTGATCCGATTCGGTAATTAATTCAACTTCGTTAGGATCCCATATACTTGCAGCATATTCTAAATGAGGCCTGACCAGCGAAAGACAACATTTATCTTTGATCTTTTCATCACATTTACCAAGTAGTATTCTAATACATCCTAATTTTTTGTCAGCTTGTCCACATATTCCCCCGTATGTGTTTCACCCAGGAGACATCCTCAGTCAGGGTAACGCCTAGGTTTTTAATTAGGTCTGCACATTCCATTTCGTTGTTCCCGATGCAGTAGATGTTAGGGTGGGAATTGCTCTTTGCCTAATCGCAACGTCTAATTCGATAAAAAAACGAGCCATGACTGAAATACTAGCCTCTTATTTAAACAAGACGCTCCTAATTAACTCCGGAGCACCAAGCTGATCATCTCCATAGCAACTGCTCGAGGGAAAGGAACGACGGAGAGAAAGAAAACACGAGAAAATGATTGGGGAGGTTCATGCTGGTGGCATGTAAACCCCTAATATCGTGAACGACAGTGTTCGTGACTGATGAACCGAATGATGTCATCCATTGCCGTGACGAATCGGACGACTGTGATGACGTACTTCTCCAGGTGTAGGCCTACCTTTGCTTTCAGTGGTAGTAATGAAAACATTGACCATCAGGCTGATTCAATTAGTGAAGGTAGGGCTCAACTCGTATGGACTACGCCATAAGGCGTTTGAAATACACACGTCAGGATATCAGGAGGGAGATTATTCATTTCCTTGTGACTCCCATAGATTTCCCGAATGAGACCTGAAACCGTTAAAACATCTGACAGCTTGGGTTCAGCCGAAGGCGTTTAGCAAAGACATCCCCGAAATGTCGCCGGAAGCACAACCAACTGCGTTCCCGCGCCATCTAGAAAGAAACGCGTGCATGACCGAAATATGGGAGGGTCGAGAGGCCAAACATGGATACGCTCGCGTTGAACTGCGATGCCGTATTTTTGGAAACACCAAAAAACTCTCTGTAGTCTTGTTTAGAATTTCATTCAGACCTATTTTTTGAAATTATTTTCAGTTTTTATTTTGCTCCATTCTCTTCCACATTGTAATAATAATTCTACCTGACACAATATTAGTCGAACTGACTTGGATGAATTTCACGTAAAACTGAAAGGGATAAAGTTACTAGAAACATAGAGTGCCGAGGAATCATATTAATCGAATATTTCTGCGTCCTCCATGCTGATTGGTAATGAGGGTATATTAGAGACGGAGTGAAGATACACTCCGAGGCAGAAACGAAATATCCATTCACTGAACGCTTTTTATTTGATTCATGAAAGCAAAACAACAAAGCTGAAAACGTTTACGAAATGAAATATTAATTTTAAAAACACAAATTGCTTACGACTTGCGGAGTTTTTTATTTCTATTTGCATGAATATTTACTTCTGAACTGAACAAATCACAAAAATTGCACCGCAAAACATGAACTTCGACTTCCATTGCAACTTATGTATACTATTTTTATTTATTATATTTATTAATACCCTGAAAGCCACAACTAGGGTGTGTGGCGGGGGGTGAATACATACCAGAATTAGTTTTACCCGAACATGACCCCATTCTGCACTCCGCATTAACATTGTCCGCATTCGGACGATGTTATTCAGATCCCTTATCGTTCTTGGACAAAATGACATCTTAAATCTATCTGTTTTACACCTTATCTCTCTGATTGCGTTGACATGATCTCTCATGCCGTAGTACGATGGGGTTAATAATACATTTTCAACATCACTGCTAAAGAGACCTCCTTCCAATTTATGCAAGAGATTTAATATGTAATTTAACCTTCGTTCCGTGAGTGATTCCCAGCCTAGCTCCTCTAATACATTGGGTACGCTACTAAGTTTATCATAGTAACGCTTTACAAATTTACGATAGCTCCTCTGCGCGCGATCCGATTCGGTAATCAATCCAACTTCGTGAGGATCCCATACATATACTTTAACTTTACTTTTAGTTCATCGATAGAATAATGAGACGATTCGAATGTATAACCGTTTATTTCTGTAGCTTATTGGCGAGGAAAGACTTCAATGGCACAATGTAAGACTTATTATATTACAAAACAAAAATTAAAATCAAATAATTACTGTAAAAATGATTATATAATCAAATGAAATTTTTTTCACAAGTAAGGTCACATTTTCATTTAGAGAAGCCAATCATTACGGAAATTTATAAGTGCATGCAAAATAATTAATTATAAAAGCTGAGAAGGAAAAATGTTGATAAAATAATATTAATCCAATGAAATAATTTCATTGGGATATTACTTTATTTTCCATTTCATTTAAACTCATGTAGATCAACGTGGAGCTTACTTCAATTTTATTTCTTCAAAAGGTATTTCTTCAAGCCCATCCATTAGCATCTAATAAGAGATGAAGAGTACGGAGGAAACGGGATCCTGATTTATTTTGTGGAAGTTATTCACCGCGGACACATTATCTAAAATCTTGTCCGAAGTAATGCTTAAGTTGTTGTCATCATTCAGTGAGCAAGTTTTCCTGATTTTCAATTATTTTAGAGAATTTTTAAGATATAATTAATGGCAATGATTTGAACGAGACGAGGATCCCTATGGTCTCAAGTTTTCCAAACCTAAAATATTTATTCGCCTTATTTAAACGCTTAAAAAAAGAGTAATAGAGGAGTGCAAATCAATATCTTCAATACCATCTAAATATTTACGACAGACGAAACCAGTGGCGAAATAGATGCGACAGAAATAAGAACATCAAGCACTTTCATCGACCATTTTGCAATGATAGGAAAGTTATTCCACGAAATTGTAAGAATAAAGTTAAAAAGGCTCATTCCAAAGAAACTGCGGGAGATACCGCTACAGTAACTTTTCACAAACTGACAGTGATCCGCTAATATGCATTTCAATGCAATAATTTCAGTGTGTAAAAATCATTCGACTTCTTCCCGGTCAAGGCGAATGATTTTTACACTCTGAAATTATTGCATTGAAAAGGCTCAAGTAAACCAAATTTGGTTGAAATATTTTGAAAGCCTCCCCAAGACAAAATTGTAGCGGCGTGACTCGATATAATTTTAATAATAACGGTGTTTATAATCCAAGTGAGATTGTAACAATTCATTAATAACTTTCAATTGATTAAGTAAAGTTAATTAAGCAGGCTGGCGTGATATAAATCAATTTTCCGCAATCTGAAAATAATAATATCATTCCGGTTTGAGATTATTTCTGTGCACTGGCAAATGTTACGGCTCCAAGAAACAATACGCTTGCATGCCCCAATCCTGTGGTAACCCTTTCACCGTTCCTCGTTCCCTTCTGGCCGGCGGCGTATCCATCTTGCGGATCATTTCCCATTTCATCGAATTCCCATCCCGAACTTGTCTCCGCACCCCCTTCGCTGCTTTAATTGGATGAAAAGCTCCAAATTCCATCTCCAAGCAACAGCGAAGCCGGAGCCCGTACAACTAGAGGCATTCCCAAAAAAATTAGGAAAATAAATGATAAGAGCCAAAAGTCTAAGACTTCTTTTGACCCATGTACGGGATTAATTCGGAATACACAGCTGAACTAAATACACACATGAATGAGCCATCACTACGGGGTAAATTTGCGAAATTTAGATGAAAGTTGATTTGCGAAATTTAGATGAAACTAATTTTTCGGAAAAATAATATTCCTATTTAAAAGAAGAAGCCCTCTTCTGGGCTAATACATTCCGCTCAACACTGCTCTGATTTGTTGAAACCTTTCAAATTATGCGATTTTTCCAACTCTGCGAAATAGGTGTTTGTTTCTAAAATCACCTTCTCGATTGAACAATATTTCCTTCCCATCAGCCAATTCCTCGTCTTGGAGAAAAAGCTGCAAGTAGCCCGAGGAGTATCTGGCGAATATGGGAGACGGGAAGCGAGTTGTATTCGTAACTCCATCAGTGTTCGCGTCCACAACCACAAAGGAGCTCTGAGCTGGTGCAGTGTCACGATGGATAAGGTCCTTTTGCTGGGGGACGTTGTTCTCGTGGATACGTTTTCAGGAGGAATGTACGTATATCCATCACCTGTTACAATAGTTTGACTCTTTTCCAAATAGCAAATGAAAATTATCAGACGGGAATTGCAAACAACAGTCGACATAAACTTCCCATCTGAAGGAGCGATCACCTCGTAGACGCAGCCTCCCCGCTGGAAACGTATTTCTCTGCCTATTCCTTTGTTTCAGGAAGGCATTTCCGTACCAATGTGTTGTTTAAAGTGATGAAATTATGCCTCAAGTCCCGAAAAACGACTACAAAGCGAACTTGGCACATGACACTCCGATTTTATTTTTGGTTACCTGTGAACAGGCAAACGAGGAAAGGGCAGGAATGGGATAGGGATGTTGGAAGGAGGGATGAGGGGAGGGAGGAAGTACTCAGAGACGAAGAGGGAGCTGATGTAGTGTAGGATGTAAACAATCGCAATCGATGATCAGGGGACATGGACTGCAGTACAGATAGAACCAAATAATCGTTCTTTTCCCGGACAATCAGGAATCACGATAGTTAGAAATCAAACTCATTTTATAAATAGTAAAGACATTCGATTTACAATTAGAGACAAGAATAAGCTGGGGGTAGACATAAGGTATATTCGTAGGCATGTGAATGTGTATGTTAGTCGATAAGTATATGTATTTATTTGAATGCGTGTAAATGAAAAAGGTTTTTGCATGAAAATCTGCGAGATTATAGGTGAAGACTAGGGTTGATTTGTTGGTTTTGTTCTCTATTTCGGGTGGTGACCTAACAACCCCCACCACACGCCCTTGTGGCGGCTTGCGGGGTATTATGTAGATGTAGATGAATCTATCTAAAACTATCCTGCGGATAGTTTTCTCTTGCCCAAATGTAGGAGGTAAATATCATGCATCCGATAAGCAAGATGAGTATAGAATTAGAAACTTAACGCGTCTTCACCTGCCTATCACTCAGTGCCATATCATGTACTATTAACCGAGTAGTAGTAACCTATAAAGGGCGTTCAGATGGTTCAGCGTTACTTGCGCTCTTATGATAACTCCGAAAATGATAAATCAACTTATTAACCATTCTAATCGAAGGTCTAGATCCACAATTATGTTATTTAAGTTTCTTTTTAGTCTTCTAAGATTATTTGACTTTCATAAAATACTGTTTTAATATTTCATCTGTCTTTTGAAATCACTTGACTTGTTCGATTTAAACGAACGCTAAATACAGTGCACCACACGGAACTGGCTAAAACTTGGTGTGTCTTCCTTCAAGAATTGCTGCAATGTGAAACTAACATCCATAATAGAGCGCCAGTGGCGTCTTTTCTCTATCTTTGGGCTTTTAACATACCCTCGCAAAGTGTATTCTCTGGGCTGGAAGGTAACTTAATATCAATTTGCACTGATGATTAAACCCTTAGCGGAACATTGATGATTGATTAATGGCTTTATTGATTCAAATCCTGACGCGAAGAAACCAAGAATTATTCTTTCCATGATTTCACTAACCGTTGTTATATTAATAACCACCTATGACTTAAGTAGTCCTTCGTAATTAGAAAGTTTATATCAAGTCGAACTGTTAGCCCCATAAACGACATGCATTCAAATTTTCTCCACTGCTACATTTATTGCTGACGCCACATTTAATTGCTTTTTGATTATCTATTGTAACTAGAAAGTTGTCCTCGGTCCAACTTAAACGTTCACCAGATTCATTCCTATGAGTTTATAATTACAGTGTTTATCCCACCCCTCCAATAAAAACCTCCTTTGGTCCGAATAGAAATCTGAGTTCTTCATTTGCTTGCCCAACTCACTCTCTCCCAGCATCTGAAACCGCATTTATACACCATCAATCGTACTTATGCCATCATCAAATAGCCTTCACGTGCCTCGTCCAACAAAGATATTCTAAATGAGATTTCATATCTTCCTTAATCTGGTCGGGAGAAGGTCCTGAGATCGGCCAGCCGCGTGGGCAGAGTGAGAGGGGGCTGGAAGGGCCGAAGGTGTGAGGGCAGTGAGGCACACACAAATGCCCCGGCCCGCGTACAATGCCCCGTCCTAAGGATGCGAGTGATTAACAAGGAAATTTGGAACTGACGGTGAAGGGCTGAAGTACTACGTGCTCCCCGATCCGTCCCGGTATGCGACGTATTCCGACTCGGGATTAAAAGGACTGCTGTCACGCTTACGAAAGACAGAATAGGATGAAATACATGATTCCTATGATGAAACATGAGTAAATTACAAAATGAATTCCAATTAAAAGAGGTAATATTTTGATTTAACTTCTAATAATAATATCCTATCAGTCCCTTGCTCTAGTTTTGCTACGCTTCTACATACCTTTTTTTTCAATTTAATAGAAATCCCTCGCTGACACTTTACCCCTCCGCTTTGCATTACTCTAAGACTAGCGTTGCCGTGAGTCCCGCTATGTTTCCACCTTACCTCATAGAGCCCTTAAATACATTTCCTTCCTCCTTCTCTTGCTTTGAATTTTTTCATTTCCCTGTTCTCAACACCATCCTAGCATACCACGTCCCAAACCTGACTGGTTCGGTCCTCTCTGCGTGTTCTTTAATACTGCTGTCGTCGATACTCCAATGCAAGAGTTACGTGTGATGACGACCGTTGAAGCCTTAATAAATACTTCCGCTGTCGGACAAAGCACACGGCCCTGTGGACCCAGTCTCGTGGTTGCCTGAACTCATTTCTATATTTGTGTCCGTCATCATATCTTGGGATACATTTTTGAGGTGTTTTACCGTTCCCATAAATGCTGGGAATCGAGAAACAAAAACGAAGAACTTGATCATATAATTTACTGTTTATGTGTTACATACGTTTAACCCGATCCGGATTCAGGAAAACACCGAGGAGCAAGAGAGGCAATTCTCAGCTTGAGAGTTCTGGCCGAAAAAATGAGACACGGAAACAAGCCATTAGATGTGGCATTCGTAGACTTGGTGAAGGCCTTCGACAACGTCCAATGGAACAAGATGGTCACGATACTAAAAGCGCTTGAATTGGACTACAACGACGGAAGAATTATCCATTACATCTTAAAGAATCAGGTTGCAACAACACAAACGAAAAATGGAAGAAAAATAGAAGCCAAAATAAACAAAGGAGTTAGACAAGGATGCAACCTCTCGTCAACAATATTCGAAGTACAATAAAAGAAGAGGCAATAAAAGCAACACGAGAATTGGTTTATCAAAGGGGTCAAGGTAAATGGGGAAGAAATCAACCTGCTCCGATTTGCAGATGGCATCACAGTAGTGGCAGAAATGCGAGAGGACCTGCAAGCAACTCTAAGTTATATGGACCAAGTACTGGGGGAATATAATATGAATATAAACAAGAACATAACTAAAACCCTTGCATGGGGAAGAGAGAGGCTGAATACAGATATCACGATTCGAGGGGTGAAACTATGGTTACGAGACTTGGAACATTGGAAAAGTGGACCAGCGAAGAATGGAAGCCTTTCAAACATGGTGCTGGAGGAGAATGCTGAAGATTAAATGGACAAACAAAGTAACGGGCCAGGGAGTATATAGAAGAGCAGAAGAAGATAGGACCATATGGAGAACTCCACGGCAAAGAAGAAATAGATGGATCGGACACACATTGAGGCACAATGGATTAGTTAGAAACATAATAGAAGGAAAAATAGAAGGGAAGATTCCACGAGGAATACCAAGAGACATGCACATTAGACAAATTAAGTAGGACGTAAAACAGAGAGGGTATCAGGGGTTGAGGGAATTGACATTAAATAGAGTAGAATGGAGGGCTGCAGTAAAATCAATCCTAGGATTGAAATACTAATGATGCACGGTTAACACGCTTCAAAAATCAATGACATGATCATTATATAATAAAATGGAATAGGCCTTAAGACGCACTTATTATTGTTAAATTTTGCTGATTAATTAAATGGCTGTCGTAGATTTGATGAACATTCTTCATGACTCAGTATTCCCCCGAATCAACAGTGACAAAATATTTTAAAAATGAATTAGAAAACTTGATAGACTCGAAGAATTCAAAAAGTTAAGTCTTTCGACGCATCTCCATTTCTTCTGTTAAAGGTTGAGTTATTCCCATTCATTCAAAGAGTGCTTTAAAATAAAACTCTCTTTGTCATCCTGTTTTACACGCCTCCGGTAGTCGTCCGTTTTTTCATGGAGTTGCAAGTAGACAAAGAAGGTGAATCATTTATTTGTGGAAGCATAACTTCATAGAATTAGCAGACGCTCTCACATCTTGTCCAAACAGAGCGGTGCTGCTCTTACGCCATGTTAATCTGTTCAAATGTCATGCCGCTACGGAAAGAACCAACGCTAATTTGTTCGATAACATTAATGGCAGCAATTAGTTGGACGATACTGACTATCCTTATTGAAGAGAATTAACATATTTAGCATTTGTTATCAGAGTATTAATGACTCGCACGGGCTTTTCAATTTTCGGTAACATATTTCCATAGCCCATATTTATGAGCACGGAAGGAGCTTCATTTCACGAATGATTTATGCCACAGACCGCCTCCGGGCGGTGTTAAAAATGACGACGCAGTTTTTGTCTCCCACCGCCGCCGTCGAATTCTCTCCAGTTTTACGGTCTTCCTCCGTGGCGTGACCTTCAAGCCATCTGGACCGTGAAATTCACTTTTTTCCTCCCTCTCCCCCCCCCCGCCCTCCAATAGCGTCAACCGCAGCGAGCCGTATTTGTTTGTTTAGACGCTTAAATTTCTTTCGAGTCTGAGTAATGCCCTTATTGAAACCATAAACATAAGTCATTGCTACGTCTCCGGGATTTCATGCGCGCGGCGTCCCTGCAAAAAGGACTCGAGGGCTCCGGACTAGGCGAGGGAGGAAAAGATGGGAGGGAGGGACGTCTCCTCCCGCTCCCCACCCACACCCCTCTTTCTTTCCCTCTAATTGGGAGATTTACAGCGCTTACCGCCGGGGAACCTATAAATCAAAAACTACCGGGTCACCGCGCGAGTATTCTGATTTATATTCCCCACCGGTGCCTCTCGAACAGAGCTTCCACCTCATTATGTCTTTAATTAAATGATTTATTTCGTCCAGAAATTCCTTCCTTCACCAACCCCCTCCCCCATCACCTCTTCTTGCACTACGAATACTCGAGGGTACTCGGGATTTTCTCCCCCGCTCTCATCTTCGCCGTTGAAAAATCCCCCTCTTGGGTTGAAACCCCTTCCCTCCACCACCACCGGGGAGAGTCACATCCACCGCCCCGACCCTCCTCCACCCCCACTCCATCCCTCCTTCCTCAACTCAATCCGCGCCACATAACACTTCCCCAGAAGAATTATTGCATCAGCATGCTGCGAAGGTATCTGAAATCTATTACCTAGAATCCTCGGCATCAAAAACAAGGAAATTATGTCAAGACTTAAAACTGCAGTATGGAATCCGCTGCATTCACCATTTATTAGTTTAAAATGGCCGGATTTGGCACAGTGGGCGATGATTCGGCCGATGATCGGGGCCAGGAAGAGAGTGAGACGTGGGTGAAGGCAGGATGGGTATTTAGGTGGGGGAGGGTTGGGAAGTGAGGAAGAGTTCCAATGGGGGGGTATGCCATAACTCATCAATCAGCCGAATTAACTCTTTTGCACAAGTTCTCGGTATTTTTATCCCCATTCAAATTTCGACTGGAAAAAAAGTTGAAGATATCGCGACAGAAATGTGACTTTTTTTCCAAAGTAGAAATATGAACCTCGATTAGTGAGTGCAGGAAATTAAAAAAATGTAGGAAACATGTATTTGATATGACGTTTTAATTTTTTCTCCTAATTTAGGCAACGATGGTAAGTGATTACTCCATTGTTCGACATTTTTTGTCGTCACCTTTAATACTTTAAAATAATGATATTTTGCATCCTTGAGCCAATTTTTTGCAACATAAAAAATTGATCGTATAATATGGATGATAGTATATTATCAATTAAATTAAGATCTAATAAATATTCATCATTAAATATTTGAAGGATATTTAATACGAAAAATATAGTGCCTAGAGCAATTACTTGAGGGTATATATGAGTCCTGAGGGTATATATTGAGTCCTGAGGGTATATATGCTTGCTCTGTCTGTTTTGCAAATTTGTACCTGATGATGCCGCAAGTCGGTGAAACGCGTTGTACCGTATAATAAAATCTGTGGAAAAGTACGAGTCTTTCTTTTTAGTATGGAGAAATTGCGTATTTTAATAAACATTTTCCAGTCGCGTTAGGAGTCGAATTATGTAATTCCATCGGGCAGGTCTACAATTCTGATATGATACTTCATTTAAAAGTTCCAGAAACCTAATTATCGCGAGCTTCATTGTCATTTCATTTTTACGGGAATACCCTCCAGTGAGATTCCCTTTGATGGCTGCGGCCACACTCACTCCACATCTTCCGGAATCGTGATTTTGAGCACTCAGGGCGTACGTTACAGAAATTTTCGTACGATGGACATTGAGGCAAATGGCGCCCATAATTTTCTCATTCCTACCGAAAGCACTAGGCTCTGTTCCTCGATCGATGGGAAATGCGTGCGAAATTTCACAGCCATGGGTGCCAACGCCTTTTGGGAACATTGTCATCATTAGCCATCAATCGGAGGATTGATCCAAAGCAGCTATCCAATCTTCTATTTGCGTGAATAATCGTCCGATTCCTCAAAGATAGGAAATAATGAATGGAGATATATCTTAATAGATTTGGTCGACCTTCAAGCAGAGCAAAACACCAGCAAACTTTCGATGGAGTGTGCAGCCTCCTCCACCGTGGAACGCAGGAGGGAAGTCCATGACGCGGCATCCAAGGATTAACTGATGGGACTATCCAAAGCATTTTATCCTCTCTTCCGAATCGCTGCGGATATCTGAGCGGATCGTGCCGGGACTGGCGAGCAGAGTGTGAACATGGTCTCCACTTCTCCGTTGAAAATCAAGTAATGGATCTACATCTGAGCAATGCACCGTAAGCCGCCGCTAGGACTTGTGGCGGGTGGTGTGTAAATGGGGTACCACCCGTAAAACAAATTGTAGCCACATGGAAAACAAACGAAGACATTATTCCAAGTTATACCTGGACAGACGTACATACGAGTTGTGTTCAGAAAACAACGGGAATTTTTAAATTTCGCGGGTTTGGAGAGTCCGACAGTCAATTTTTTTTATTATGTCGGTATTCATGCCTTTTAAGTATGATGAATTTTTCAATTTTTTTTATTGTTTACATTGTCTGTGGCAGCCGCTAAGGTTAGACGTGTTTTTATGAGCAAAAACCTCTGCTCAGGAGTCACTGAATGGGAATTACTGAAATGTGTTATAACAGGTGTCGAGACATTGATTTACGGATGTAACGTCGAAATTAAGGCTGGATACAAATTCTTCGATCAATTTTTGTTTAACAAACGAAAATCTCCGAGCTCATAAAAACACGTCTAACCTTTGCGACTCTGCCACAGACAAAGTATAAGCAATGAATACGGCTGAACATTTTATCATACTTTCATAATAATAAAACAACATTGGCAATCGGACTCTCCAAACCCTAGAATTTTAAAAATTCCCGTTATTTTCTGAACACTCCTCGCATTCATGCAATATCCATTTCAACTTGCACCTTGTTGCACTTTGTTGCACCTTGTTGCACTTTATTCTTGTCCTGAATTGTGATTCGAATGTCCTCATTGTTTCCATTTAGATTTCGATTTCTTACTATTATGATTCCTGATTTTCCGGGGAAAGAACACATATTTGTATATATTATTACTGGAATCTCTCTCCTTATTTACTATATTTGCGGCCTAACCTACCCAAATAATGTGAGGCCATAATAATTCCTTTTGAGCCACATTTAATACGTCGTAATTGTCTAAAATATTCTAAATGACAACCTCTATGTCACTTCTATAGTCACACCGGGTGAGGCTTAGATAATTCCACCGCTGAAGTAAATTCAAGCGTATTTCTAGATTGCTCTCTCCTCTCGCCCCGTCCATTCGCATCGCATCTCTCCCCAACCAACCCTAAATGTGTGTGCATGACTAACATTAAGCCTTAATGTACGTTAATGGCGTCGGCTCACACGTCTGTGGCAGCCTCAGATTATTTGCAGGGAAATAAGAGGCCCATCAGATTGCGAGCCACTCTCCCGAGACTTAGACACAATCTCGGAATGGTGCAAGGAATGAGGATTAATGCATTGATATTGGCAAATACATAGTTTTGAAATTTTGGGACAATGGAAATGATGAGCTGGACATACACTATGAACTAGATGAAATAGAGGGTTCAGAGCTAATTACGGCCGATCTAGTTAATTTTGGGGGTAGTTCAAAAACTACGCCTTTATTGGGTGATATATGGAGAATGTGCGGATCCGCTCTAAAGAAATTCGGCTCCATTAAACGGGTGGTGGGGAAATGTAATAAGAAAATTAAAAAGAGGTGTTATTTCGCTCTAGTTAGACCTCATTTGGAATACGACGCAAGTACTTTGGATTCTTGGAGAAAGTTTGGAAAAAAAGAATTAGATTAAGTCCAGAGAAAATCCGCCAGATTTGTTAATAATTTTTATAATGAAAACACAAGGGTGACGGGCTTTTTAGGAGAATTAGTCTGGGAGCCACTTGAAATGTGAAGAGAACAAGCGAGACTGAGACAGGTTCAGAACAAACGAGTTACACGATGGCACTAAAGGAATTATAATGGTCCCAAAATACTTTGGCAGAACAGGCCACAAAGATAAAATAAGGGAAATAGAGTCCAGTAGAGATAGATACGAATACTCGTTCTTTCCCCGGACAATCAGGAATCATGACAATTAGAAATCAAACTCATTTTAGAAATAGGAAAGGCATTCGATTTACAAGTCAGGGCAAGATCAAACGCTCCGTAGACATGAGGTTTATTCGTAAGTGCATGTGTATATTAGTTGATAGTAAGTATATGAATTTGCATGCGTTATAAAGGTTTTCGCGTGAATATCGCATTCGCCTCTGTGAGTGTAGATTTGCATGCATGTTTTGATATTGCATGTGTTGCATTTTATTCTCTTCTACGGGTGGTGACGTAACACCCCCCGCCACACGCCCTTACGGCGGCGTGCGGGGTATTATGTAGATGTAGATGAATCCGATCAGAGGTCAATGTTTTTAGAGCACTCACTCCGGGCGAACGTGAATCGTTCACCCCCCTGGGGAGACTCCTCCCGCTGCCCACGGACCTTATCTCACGACCACTACACCGTGTCTAGCCATTCGGTGTCGAGAGAAATAAAACGACCTCCATAAGCGCCCGTTATCGATGGGCCTCACCCTCCTCGCCCCAACCCTTTTGACTTCCCCATCGTTCACACTATAAGTGCCACTTAAAGACTTCCCCTCGCTCTCTCAAGAGGGAGTTACGACTTTTGTTATGGCCTGTTTCCCGCTTTCTTTTCCGATCCATATAAGGAATTGCTTCGAGACGAAAGGAAATGTTACATTGTGGGGGGGGTCGGAAGGGCGGGTTGAGGGGTGGGGGGCAGGAAGCACGGGAGGAACACTGCCGTCTGGGGAGACGGTGCGCGATCGAATGGTGAAGGATGCCGCGAGGCGCCGGGGGCGGGGTGGGGCGAGAGCCATGGGTACCCGCCCCCCTTTATTCTCGAGGGGTCACCTCTTGTCAAACGTTGCGCGGAATAACCTAAATTTCCTTCCACACTAGATATATTTGTTGAAATGAATTATGTGAACGGGAGATGACATTTCAAAGACAGAAAATATTGGTGCGCACCGAAGAAATGAAAAAAAGGAAAAAAATTGGAGTGATACCCAGGATAATGGAAAAACGGATCAAATGGTAAAGGATTGAAAAGCTCTTGTCCAGGGATCGGGTAATTTGAGTCTGTGAATCCTTACATTTACGATCATTACATCAGTGAGAGATTTGATATTACTTTCATGTTATTCTACGTATATGAATTCAAAAATGCGTACTACATTTCGCTAAATGTAAACAAATACTGAAAACCGAATAATTAAGCCCATTTTCTGGCTGTTTTTAGATTTAGGGTAAAGCTCTCCAGGTTAAAATATCTTGGCTTTGATATTCCCTCGAGAGAATAGGGAAAGGGCATCGACCTATCAGCGATTCCGAGATACAATTTTTATCTATTCTTTTCACGGCGAAATAACAATATAAAAAAGTCATCAATAATCTGAGTCAGTTATCATTTATATTTATAAAAATAATTGTTTTCACCCTATTTGTCATTTAATTACTGTATCAATTTCTAAATGAGTAACGCAGTAAGTATGCCTATGCTGTAATTTCTCTCAAGGAATATGATTAATATTGACGGTGATAATAAATTATTGTCCGGCAAATTCTCTCATCGATAACGACGAAATTAAGACTCAGTCATGAGGAAATGCCGGATGTGGTATTCCAATGGGTAGAGATCCCAAGCTCCACTCAACCTATGTGACTTGTCAGGTACCAGTTTTTCCTAGGAAACCATGGGCAGGCAGCACAGGGATGAAAACCGTCCCACGTACCTTGATGTGTGAATTTGACACGACGTTGGGCTGAGTACTTCGTGACCTAACCTACCAACCCAACCTTCGGTTTGATAACTGCAGTTTAGTTTAATCTATAGAAAAAATAATTATATATACATATATATACATTTGATCTCACCCAAAGTTGAGTTCTATGTATTATTTCTAGGAAAGGTATTGCTCCTCTAAGTAATAAAGCTCAGTAACTCGGAATACACGCATATTCAGGTTTAATTCAATATCTGACATGCCCATAGCCTCGTAATTGACGTCGTTATTACGTAATTTAACTTCCGCAGAAAAAAATACCCTGTATCCTCACAAATGGGACAGAACTCAACGGTTACCTCAATTTTTAAAAAAAAATTTTTTAAAAATTCTAAAGATGGCGGTCGGGCTGTTTGAAGATCCAGGAAACGAGATCCCTCTTACAGGAAGTCGGTCACACTTCCCCAAAAGGGGGCGAAGTGCTAGGAGAGACCAGTCCTCCTTGCAATTCGCAATCGGGACGCGCGAGGCACCGCCTGTCGCCAAGGAAACCCGATCCCATAATGCACACAGTTAGTGCAGCACGACGCGAGGGAGGGAGGGAGTTCGGGGACGGGAAGGGATTAGAAGGACGATAGGGGTGCGAGTAGGAAGGAAGATGGGGAAGGGCTGCGGAGGCAGGGAGAAAGGTAAAGCAGAAGGTGAAGGGTTGAGAGGGAGGGAGAGAGAAGGGGGAAGAGAGAGCGAAGAGGACGGATGTGCAAACAGGATGAACGAAGTGAAATTTATTCTCCGGGATAATCCCCAAGTGGGACGTTTTTGATTATTGGAGAGGCATCTGCATAAATTTGGCCGAGAGAAATAATGAAAGGCATAAAAAAATTCCAAGAAACTGAGGTAGATGCCGCAATAGTAAATTTTGACGGGGTTATCCGCTAATGAGCATTGCAATTCAACAATTTCAAAGCGTAAAAATCACTCGCCTTTCCCACTTTGAAATTGTAGCACTGGAAAAAGGTTATAAAATGTTTTGCTAAAAATGTAGTAAAAATAATTAGGTACTAATTTTACTTGGGGATGCAGATAATGCAAATCACCCGTCCGTGATCACCAAAGACCGATGTCGGAGGAAATCTTACGGACTTGAGCATCGTAACCTCAAGTTGCTTTCACAGAAAAATTGGCCTGCTACCCATCGGAATTGGTTAAGGTGGTTTTTATCACGGAAAAAAGAGGTTTATCATGAAAATTTTCTGTAAAACAATGAGAATTTTAGCTCCTGTTAAATTTAGGTATTCATGGAAGAGTTGTGGGCATTGTAGTACGCTATAAGATATTTATATTGGTCTTCCTAGGAAGTAACTCATTCTCTTAAACTTAGAGAAATACGAGTATATGAGCAAATTGCACGACATGTTTCATGAAAGAAATGAGAGAAATTAGGAGTCAGCATGATCTCAAAATGAAATTTTATTGAATTAGACTGCCGAGAATACGAATGCAATGGTCTCTACTTTGTGAGAATTTATCATCACTGAATAAGTGACGCTTTTTATTTTTAACAGAAAACTATTTCGATAAAATCGATTTTGACGCATAGGTGACATCATCAGGTACAAAACCGTGTCCTGGCGCTTTGTATCTGATTTGCGCCTGATGATGTCGTCAATACTTCGCAATCAGTAGTACTGAAATAAATTTCTTGTGAAAATATAAAGTTTCACCCATTTATTGTGCCGGACGTGAGTGTTTCTGACGGATGGTATAACTTTGAAACCCTGGTTATTCAATCAGAAGGGAAGAAAACAGGCAGCTAGGGCTTATAGCCATAATCCGTAAATGCAACCATTTAATT
Source organism: Hetaerina americana (assembly GCF_022747635.1). Taxonomy (NCBI): domain Eukaryota; kingdom Metazoa; phylum Arthropoda; class Insecta; order Odonata; family Calopterygidae; genus Hetaerina; species Hetaerina americana. The sequence goes on along the minus strand of NW_027286996.1, from coordinate 11,514 downwards.
TGCTTCAGAAATAATACGGTTATGTTCAATTAAATTCAAAGCAATTCAATGAAGCAATTAAATGTAGCAATTCATTTAAACCTAGCAGTATTTTTTATTCTGCAAAAATATTCCTCTTTTGTGACCTTTCCTGAATCAAATTATTTATTTATTATTTATTTTAGAATTACGTTGCAATTAGGCGATTTTCCTGGTGACAACGGTCCAGTTTGATCGAAGATAGCTCTTACAACGAAAATTACATACATACACCCACTATAAAAACAGATAAGAGACAAAATATTCTTAGATACAATGACACTTCCACATCACATACTAATAATATTTTAATAACTACAATGAAGTTTATTACCCAGTGGCTGCTTTACATTTCAACTTAAAACTTCTAAAATTGGATGGAAAGGGCTCAAACAAACCTCCAGGCAGCTGGTTCCAATCAATAATAGTTCTATTTTAAAAAGAGTATTTTTTCTTATTTTTTTTGCGTCCTTATTTTTATTTTGAAACTGTGGTCGTTTTTTCCCTTAAATTTAGGCTTTTCTATCTCTTTCCATAAATCTTCCCACACTTCTTCCTTTTTAACAATTCTATTCATCGCGCCTAACCTACTCCTTTTTCTTCTATTTTTCAAACTCTCCCATTTCAGTATATCTAACATTTCCGTGATACTATCTGTTCTTTTGTACCTTCCGAGTACATATCTTGCAGACTTTCTTTAAACTTTTTCTATCTTTTTAATATGTCCCACCTCATATAGATCCCATGCTATGGACGAGTATTCTAGAATAGGGCTAACCAGTACCTTATATGCTTTTTCTTTTGTGGCTACGCTACTTCCATTTAAATTTCTCATTACCCAATGCAATACTTTAAATGCCTTCCGTGTCAAATTATCTACTTTACCTCCCCACCCAAGATCCCTAGTTAAGTAAATGCCTAAATATTTGCATTGACTGCTACATGCAATTCTTTCTCCAAAGAGGGTGTAAATTTCCTTTTCTGCATTCTTTTTATTTGCAAAATGTATATGCTTACTCTTACTTATATTAATGCCCATATTATTATTTGTAACCCAGTCACCAAGGCGATCGATGTCATTTTGTAGTATTACGTGGTCATTTACATCCTCTATCCGCCTGTATAAAATGCAGTCATCAGCAGAGAGTCTAATTTGGGAATGTAAATTGTTTGGTAGATCGTTTACGTAAATTAGGAAGAGTAATGGCCCTAGAACACTGCCTTGTGGAACTCCTGCTAAAACGCTCGCCTCATTTGAAAATGTATCCCCTAATTTTACTTTTTGAGTTCTGCCTCTGAGAAAATATTTTATCCATTGTTTTACCCTAAAATCCAATGGTAACGAATCCAAATTCAACAATAATTTATCCTGAGGCACTCGGTCAAAAGCTGCCTAAAAATCAACAATTACTGCATCAACATCCTTTCCTTCGTCTATGATTTAAATGATTCTACCAAATTATTTTCGCCAAAAAAATGTGCGGTTGAACGACGATGGGAATATTTCGGCAGATACCCTCCTAATTTTATCATGACGCAGCCTTTCTGCTGCTATTCAATGTCAATGTTATATTTTCGGTAAATTCTTGACACCAATTGGTAAATATTTTAATTCATTCAACGATTTTATACATTTATATAAATGAGTAAATTTTTACCCATAAATAAATCGGATTTGTGTAAATTGTTGCGTTTAAAATTACCTTTTCAAATGCCATCAAATACGATGCAGGTGAATTTGAGTTAAGACTCAAATTCTTTCTGAGAAATATAGTATATTAAGTGCATTTTGCGATCAAGTATTTTGTACTGGCTGGAATTAGTTTCTGTAGCTATAACCAGCTGCTTTCATGACCATTAAAATACGTAATTAAATTCATTTTTGAGAACCATTGATTTCTTCAATCGTTCCCAGGTTACCGAAATCATCAGAAGGAAAGGCGTAGTAATGATTGGCAGGCGTGGAAGAAAACGGGAAAGGTTGTAGCAGTTTTAATGGGAGGCTAGCGAATGTTGAGATCATTTGCGCCATTAGGGATGGATGCGAAAGGAGGAAGGGTTGAGAGAAACCCGGCGTCGGCATCATTCTACTCTTGACACAAGGTACCACAGTGGTTCACAGTTTAACGTCCCATCCGTCGGACGATGTACCAACTCATATGCTCTCCACAGAGCACCTCAAGTAGGGATTGGGATACCATTGAAAAAAAGCCACCGTCTACAGGACTCGTACCCGGGCCCTCCCTTGGTGGGATGCCAGTACATTCGCCACCGCACCATCTCGATCCCCCCCGGGAGAGGCAGTGTGCGGTGAAGGCACCTTTGTGGTGCTCTAAAGTGGGATTCGAGAGGTCAGGGAGGGTCGCCGCAGGGGGTGCTCGGGTAGTCAGAAGGGGGCGGGAGGGTGGCTGTCCTCTGGGGTCGCGTGATTTCGGATTCGGGGCAGCAAGCCTCGCCGAAAACCGATCGCTCGACCTCATGCTCTCTGCTGAGAGCGCGAGTCACCGCCACGGCACCCACCCCTCCCGAAACCGGCGTTCGCAGTGAGGACTGCCCGAATGGCCCGTGCCTCGCACTCCCGTCCGGCGTGGGGGGCCTCCCGTACAGCGGCCGACTCCCTCCACGCCCCCCTCGCGTCAACTACTCGGCGAGGTGCGTGATTTTTGGACCTACGATCTTATCGTTTCGAAGGCCAAAATATGAAGTTTAGATTGAATAAACAGCTATTATCTCCCAAAAGTCGAAGAAGAAAATTCCACTCTTCAAAATAATGTACTTGATTGATTCGATCGTATCCTAGATAGAGCCTCTTTAATTAGAATAGGTACGGTGTTGCTCCACTTCCAAGGAACAGTCGGCTTTTTATAATCAGTTTCAGTCAATGTCAAAATTAAGTTTATTTATACTTTGGTAATTGAAAAAAAGTTCAATTGCCGTTCCTCCAACTACAGGGTTTTTGCAAAATGTAAGCAGAAATAATTTTTAAGGAACTTGACTCTACTAAATGAGACGGAAAAATTCTAAAATGCTCAAAAAAAGGTCAGTACACATAGGAAACTCATTAAGCATTCCTCAGTCAAACATATTATCATCACTTTCGGTACAATCGCTCATTTTTAAATGCGAGTATCTGACTTTTGATTTGATTAGTTTCAATCCTGAGGGGTAAAAGGTAGGGACAACGAACAGAGGGAAATCCTGAGAGAATTTATTTGTGAGGTAAAAGGTTCAGGAAAATTACTCCCCGATATTTTAAGCAAATGCCACAACAGAAGATTCAACATAATGAAGTACGAACCAGTAGGTTGTGATTAGAAACTTACGTAGCAAAATAACGGGTCAGTATGCGTATGCAATGCTTATATCTGTCATTTTTTATCATCCAAAAATTCCGTCCAACAGAAAACACAATGCATAAAAGCACTGATAGAAAAATGAAAGCGAGAATACACAATAGACGTAAAGCAGGCTTGCAAATATATTTCGGATATTGAAAGACCTCGTCCGCGGTGCGCTTTCGCATTTTTGATGTGGTAGGCTAATGAGTATAGGTATATTTAGAACACACTTGAAAACTAATCCACAATGTCCAGGAGTTCTTCACGTGACATACCTTCTGGTCTTGGTTGGTCTTCTGACGAACACCTTCCGTTGGTTCTTCATACAACCCTTACCGTCACCCAAACTGCCTGTCTCTCCCTTTCCTCATCCCCGCTTACCCAATACTTCCCCTTCCATTACAGTCCTCCGACCTGTCACACCAATGCATACTCAATCTGAATCACATATGCCTTCTTCAACTGTCTTTCTCCACAAAAATTATACCTACACAAGAGAGTCATACCATTTCCTGGATGAAACTTTATTTTTTGTCCTTCCTAAGTCATACCTATTTTTTTAAATGAAATTTAGTATTTTCAAACGATGGTATTTCGTTTTATTTCGCGAGTCGTTGGCTTAAAAAGCATTAGTGTGCATGCATGCCTCGTAAATGTGATGTTTGCAGGTTACCCAGGATACCTGATTCTTTCGGTAAATAGTTTTGCCCTTAGTATCCTTTCCATTCAGTTTCGAATCAATGGCAATAAAAGCCGTCGATATCACGCAAACAAGTCCCAAGCGTCTTTCTGTTCTCCCGGAAAATGGGAGTCATTTGAAGATCATGGAGGAGAAAGGCGAGGGAGGGAAGAGGCCTGCTCGGGGGAGGGGAGAGAGAGAGAGAGACGATCGGAGGCTTTTTCCGTCCCAGGTAGGATTCCACCCTCCGCCTCCGCACTCATTGGCGCCCGAGGGGGAGGGAGGAAGCACTGGGAGAAGCGGAAGAGCGGCAGGGGAGGGGATTCCGTTTGGAGGGCACGAGGACGAGGGGTCGTGGAGGAGTGGGTGCGTGTGTGGGACGCGTTGAGCGCGTGCTTAGGGGTCAAAATGGGGGCAACGGGGCGAGGGGGTGTTGGGGGGGGGGTTGGGAGGTGGTTGGGGGCGAGCCGGGGGCGGGAAGGCTCATCGCCCCTTCGGTTGACAGCTCACTTAGGAGGCTTGGCTTGTCTGGTCGGGAGCGAGGCGGGGATGGCGGGCGGGGGGGATGATGGGCGGGGGGTTGACGGGCGGGGGGGACCGGGAGGGTGGCTGGGAAGGGTGGCTGATCCAAGGCAGAAGCGGACACTCCACGACCCTTCTTCCCTGCTCTCCCGGGCAGCCTCCTCCTCGAGTTCGGATTTCTTACGCTATCAGAAATGAGATTCCATCTTCCCAGCACTCGTTTCATGCCAACAGGCGTCCCAATCGGCTCCACCGAACCTTAAGTGTACCCACGGGCCAATTCTGGGAGGGCTGAGATAGCCTAGCAACACAACTGTGTACTCTCAAAGTTAAAAAGGGACTCTTTGACGACCCTAGTGAAGGTGAAGAGCAGAAACCGAAAACATGATGCTGGGAAAAAGGTCCAAGCAAATTAACTGCGTTCTTGTAGATTAAATTATAAATATTGCACTGAGGAGAAACTTGGTTGAGCAGCATAGAGGCTGATATTAAATGTAAGTTCTTTAATTGGAAAAACTATCATGGACCAAAAGGAAAACAAACGAGGAAGTGGTGGGCGAGGAGAGGGAATTGCTGAGAGAAATCATTTGGAGGCAGGAAAATGGATAAAGGGAGTATTGATCGGCCGTGGGATGTTGGAGACTGTGATAGAGGGGAGAATGTTAGGCAAACGAGGAAAGGGCAGGAACAGGATAGGGTTGTTGGATAGAGATGTAGGGAGGAGGAAATTAAGCGGAATTGAATAGGGGCATGTTTTAGAATAGGATGATGGGTTGTTTTTTATTAGGAAATATTTCTATGGTAGTTGTGTCCTTCCAAAACCTACCTTAACCGATAGATTACCTAATACAATATTCACCTTCTGCGAGTAGGAGAATTTTCATTATGAAAATAATATCAGGAAATAATACTTCAGGTCAAGAGATGACATACTATAAGGTTGACGGCATCTTAATAAGTGATTGAGGGAGTGTAAATTTATTAAAAATAAAACAATCCGTCAAACCCTTACGGCAGCCAACTCTCCAAATGTGGTGGGAGGGGGTGTAATGGTGGCACGTAACGAACGTAGTCAGGGGCGGTGGAAGGGTGCTCCGAAGACCGGCAGAATGACGGGCAGAATGGAGGGCGAAGATGGGAGTGGAGTGGGGGGGGTGGAGGATTGGTAAGGATGCTGTAAGATCAAAGAATGCTATTCCATTTTCGGCCCTTGTTAGACACGGGCTTTTGAGACGCAGCTGGATGAAAGGCAAGCATTTCCATTTGACAACGAAAACACCAGGATAAATTAGGGGTTCGGTAGACTTGAGAAGGAAAAATCATGCGAAAGTTTCAAATCGGGATTGGCACTGTGAACGATAGTAACGAACGAGTTTTTCAGTTGATATTTTTTGATATTCTCTTTGGTCTCCGAAAAATACAATGCGTGCGTAGCAACGTTTAAGTTCGTTTGGACATTTCACAGACCACGAACATGAACTGTTATTAGGGAAAGTGAATTTCAACGCACGATATGTAAAAGTGAAGGAGATGGTATAATATTGTCAAACATGGTGGCATAACAAATCAAAAGAAGAGCAATTTAAATATACTTACGTACTTACTAAATGTCTAAAAATGTTGTGGAGACATGCGATGGGGTCGGGTACAAATAAAGAAGAAAAGCAGTTTGGTACGTGTAGTAGATGAATAAAACGCATTTTGTGGTTGTTATACGAGTTCTATCCCATAAATACGCGAATTGGTGCAATCTAGCGGCCATTAGGCGAACTATAACCTCGTCCACTGGCGGCGGGCGACCCAATGAGCCGTCTGTACTTGGCGGATCGTCGAGCTGTGCGTATGATGCCAGTTATGTTAGTTTTTGTCGTCCTTGTTTTTACTTTTTGTAGAAAATAGGAATAGACGAAATCACGGAGCAACGAGTCAGCATACATTTTTGGTGAGGTGTGGTAAAAGTTGTCAAGAAATAACTGAAATATTGACAGCTGTTTACGGTGATGATGTTCTGAAGAAAACATCCGTTTTCAAGTGGATTAAACCAAAACAAAAAATCAAGAAAAAGCCGATTGGAAATCAAATTTATACTCCTGGTTTTCTTTGATGTCGAAGGTGTTGTTCATACTGAATTTCTTTCTGAAGGACACAGTTAATGCTGAGTTCTACCTTACAGTTCTCGAGCGTTTGAGAGATCGCGTGCGTCATTTGCGATTTAATTTGACTCTAGGCGATGGATGGATCCTTCACCATGGCAATGCACCTGCACATTCAGCATCCTTGATCAACCTCCTTATTCTTATAGATCTCGCCCCCTGCGACTTTTTCCTATTCCCAAAATGCAAAAATGTGATGAGGGGACATCACTGGGCAGATGTGGACACTAAAGCAAGAAACAACGAGGAAACTAAAAAGTATGACTGCCGAGGTCTTCTAAAGGGTGCTTTAAACAGGGCATGAAAAGAAGATGGAATAGGTGCATAGCCAACGAATGGAGAGTACTTTGAAGAGGACAAAATCGATATAGACTAAATTTTGCAAAATAAAGTTTTTATTGTCTCAGTTCGCGTATTTATTGGACATGCCCCGTACATATGCATGCAACTACCTGTTGTTTGTGTGACCTCACCCCAGGCGGGCATTTTCCACTAACCGTGGCCTAAATTCGACTTAGCGGAGACAAGTCCACTAAGCCGGCCGACGCCTTAAGACGTAAAAAGAGCCGAATCCTCCGAGTGAGCTTTATAAAACCGAGTGCATCGTCTTGGGAGCTGGAAAGCGTTTCAATTTTATTTTTGGGGGTGAAAAAGGGCAACGATACACCCAGGAGGACACGATCGAAAGGAGGAGAGAAGTCATCTGACGGATGCCTTTTAGCGATAGTAAGAACGAATGCGTACACCCGTTCGCACCACAAACAAACGAAATAAAACGGTTTTTTGAAACGCACAATATTTACCAGGGCAAGGCCTTTCTGTACGCGATCCGAGAAAAACATGTTATTCAGTTTTGAACTTCCAATGTTGAAATGTATTCCTCCTGAATCTTTTCGTTATGCACGTAACTTCGAGACGGTCTCAAATCGGAAACCAAATCGTAATTAAAATCCCCACGAAGCGGTAGAAATGCTCCGCAATATGATATCAAATGGCATAACTTGTTTCCGATTAACAGGTTTTTCTCCTGGACGCTCGTCTCTTGCGTGCCACTTCTGATATTATTTCCATCTGTCACGCACGAATTTGGAAACCCTTTCAGGGCTCAAATGCCCCGAACGGGAAGACTCTCAAATTCTACGGGCGATCGATCGAGAAATATTACATTCCTAACCGCCTAACTGGACTATTTGCCGTGAATATATGTCTCTGATTCGGAAAAGGTCAACGGTAGAAGGAGATTATCAGGTACATTACTGGTAATCGGATTAAATTATAGGAATATACTGGAAGGCACGACGGCGATAAGGCGGAATTATTCCGTGACATAATATGACATTATACAAGGTGGGCCCTATCACCCATCCGTGAGTGACATTGATACCTATAATCTCATACCCGCAAGTTCTTTTCAACCTGCGCAACTCTTAACTGAAATTAATAGAAATCACAGGCCTCTTAAAATATTGACGGAAAATTTATATTTATACCTTAAATGATAACCCTAGAGCATCATTTAGGTATCGTATATCTACATAAATAACCCTAAATCCACCACAAAGTATGTGAGGCAGTGGTAACATGTGAATACCTTTAACAAGTTGATTGCATAACGTGAAATCGGTATTTTTCTTTGATAACAGCCACATTCATCCAATAAGGCATTGTCCAAAATATGTAAAAGTGAGTAATATTATCGCCTTTCACAAGGTACAAAAGAAAGAATCAGCGAAGAATAAATTGCGCAGTTTCAGGCGTGGAATGAGAACATGATAAAAAACAAATGATAAAAATTTTTCACCAAATATTGATTTATTACACGACCGGTTTCGATGTACTGCATCATCTTCAGATACAAACTGCAGTCATATGACAAATTGCAGTCATGTTACAAACAGCAGTCGAGTGACTTGACCGCAGTCTGATTCTGAAGATGATGTAGTACATTGGAACCGATCGTATATTAAATCAATATCTAGTGGAAACGTATCATCATTTTTTATTATTTAGTAGGAAAGAATACGCGGTGAATCATATTAGATAAGTGAAATCTCTTTATTCAGTAACCTTGTAAATTTCATTTACGCTATTTACGAGGAATTTCAAACGACCTGTCCATTTAAGGGAGATCAATGAGTGAAATAGTTTCAAATATAATAATATACGATATTTCGAATATATTAACACGGGATTCAGACTCTTCTGCCTGATAAATCACTATTAAGAGTTAAACCACTTTCACAAGGGACTAATAGTTTCATATATTCATGGACACGCTTTTCACTCTTTTCCCGGATAAAACACTAAATTAAACAACTAGCACAAGTGAAATAAAATTTCACAGCTCATATACGATCTCGTATATGCTGGTAAGGGGCAGTTGAAATGCTACTGGCTAGATATTTTCATGATATAATTATAATATGTATACAGTGCCAAACTTCAAGATGAAAAATTAGAATAACTCTCAATAAGGCACCCACATAATCACATGACGACTTGACGAATGTGAAGACGACGGACTTCTTAGAGCGATTTTTTGAGCATACACTGCACTTGTTAAGGAGACTATATCTGTATGTAGATTCCTACTTATCTTTCGATTTCTTGCCGTTTCGCCGCACAATTGAACGTGTACCGTTGGGGGGGGGCGCTTTGGAGTGTCGGAACTTATTCTCTCTTCAAAGCTTTATCCCCTTTTGAAGCTTTGATGACCGATAGACGGAATCTTTAAGCAGCCAAAATTCCATTTCCACCGATCGAATCTCACTCTCCGGGTGAAATTTCATGAGGTTCGGCTGAGTGGCAATGAAGGGAAGTTCCAAAGGAAGATAGACAAGTTGACGGAGGGGCGTCACTTTTCTTTTAGGGAATTCGGGAGAGAGAAAAAATGGGAAAACTTGGATACCATTGGTCGCAAAAAAAGACGTCACTCAGGGTGAACGCCGGGCCGGGTTGCCCCGGCCTGTCAGAGGAGGTTATGGGCCACGAGGGAGTGAAGGCAACCGAATGCACACGGGGTGATTCTATTCTCGTCGATGGTGACACGAGAGAAGAGGACGTGGACATAGCCTACGGTGAACTTTAATGCCTTCAAATGCTTTCTTTACTTGCTCATATCGCTAACATAGGAGAGTGCCCGTGGATAAGTTTTCTTTTCCAGTATTTTCCGTGGGTTAGATTCCCGCCCAGGTGGATTTTCCTCCATCTAGGGCTGGGTTGTATGTGATTGCCTTCAATGCAATGTCTGTAATTTTAGGGTTAGGAGGAAGAAGGGACTATAGGTCTCAACCTCGCTAAATTAAGTTGATAAATAAATAAATAAATAAATAAAAATAAATAAATATCCCTAGCTTCTAGAATTGATAAATAAAGTTTATACTTCCGAGCCGTCCAAATATTTAAATGAAGCAGTATGTAGTAAGAATGTTGCAATCAAGTATTCAATTGTACAGACGTAATACAGTAGAATAAAAAACCACAGGCACAGTAATCAACCCGAAAGTGTGTTTGGCAGGTGATGGTAGAGTTCACTCAGTACTAAGCCCTCCCTATATGGCGGGTAAAATTCACACATTAGCAGGGTAGGGGGCCAGTGCCTTTCCTTGTGCCGGCTATGGTTTCCAGGAAGATCTGGTACTCGAAAAATCACATAGCTTTGGCGGAGCTGCAGGTGCCTGGAGACTTGCCCGGGAATCGAACACGGGCCCCTCCGGTCAGCAGTCCAACGCTCTACCCCTGGACTATCAGACTACTCTATTAGAATAAAAAAACCTTATTTAATTTATCTTAATTTGACAGAAATCAGTTTCGAGGTTATCTTTTTCATATTACACAATGTTGTGGGTAAAATAAAACGTGTAAATGACCGGGACATGGCAAGAGCAGTTGAAGCATGGAGGGATAAACTCAGATCGATTAAGAAAAAGTTTTTATCGGCTCCCCCTTAAAATATAAATTCTCATAAAATTGTTTCTCCGGCTCAAATATTTGCGATTATCTAAATAAAGAGCCACGGCGTCATGTAAGCGCTTTTCCGATTCACGTGAATACCCTGAGAAACCTTTTTTAATTAGGCGAGAATTTCAGGCGCAGGTGGGCCCAGGCGAAATGTGAAATTGGCCGCGGGTCCTTGCATCCGCGGGCCAGCGCGGTTTTCATTCCTACCGCTTGAAATACTCGTTTCGTCACGAAGCTGCTGTTCGCTTCCGAACTCACTCCGTCGCCATCATCCACTCGCCCGTCCCTTCACGTTCACGGGGTGTATTTACATCTACATAATACACTGCAAGCTTCCGCAATGGCGTGTGGTGGGGGGTGTTAGGTAATCAGCCATGCATGGACAAACACAAGCATTACACCTCTACACATACATACACATATAGTGCAGATGTAGAATGCGGTCTCGTTTGATCCATTATTCTTGCATCAGAGTATTTAGAGGCTAGGCGAAAATGGCAGTTTTGAGGTTGTAACCTGGTGGTCATTGATGAAACTTGAAGGTCCAAGTTAGTGATGATTCTTACGGTAGCAAGCCCTGACAAGTGTCAAGTATGCTATTTTTAATAAGTAACGGATCGCATGTTAAGGAAGTTGGTGTTGTGAACGAACCGAGTGATTTTAAATGCGCGACATTGTCTCTTTCCTTCCCTTTCCGCCCCTGACGCAACCTACTTGCGGTTCGTGCTTCCGAATCGGGGCTGATCCATTCATCCACCCGGCCCTTCCCGCCAACTCCCCCGCCCTCCCCCTCTTCTCCTTTCTCCCCCTAGATCCCCATCCTGTCTCGGCCTTCTTGCCACTC